>NC_068357.1:33139679-33229679 GCF_020536995.1 Dreissena polymorpha
CCCGGCAATTGTCATGAGCTCTTCTTAGACTATAAACCTAAATGCGGATGTGCCAAAAATTATATTTACCTGAAAAAAAAGAATTAATAATAGACTTTAAGGCTGGATTATTTTAGAGTGTAAACCAAGATTTTGCTGAAAAAGTTATCTGGAACTGTGCATGTACGTTGAGAGGAAATCGATTACATAATTTCAAATTTACTAGAGTACTTTTATATTGCACCACATAAAATGCTATAAAACTATAATATTGAAGTGCACATATAAACTTTATTATAGATGGGTAGGTATTTCGTGTCAATCTCTTTCACATATGAAAGAGCTGTTGGTCATGCTGCTTTAAGTATTTAGATTATAATTTAGATTAAGCAAAATAAAACACTAGGTATTTGCCAAGAGTCAAATATATACGAGCAGTAAGAGCGTAATCGTGCACAGCGAGACTTACTCATGTAGAATTGAAACTCTTATTGCTTTCTTTCGAAATAATTTCATGTGTCCGATCTAATATGCAATATGCCCGGTGTTTTTTTTGCGGATTAATGTTCCGTTTTAGATCTATAATTAACGAATGCCTCAATATATTCAAAAATTAACACCGTAATAATGTTCACCGACATTTTTTCATACAGATTGGATATAAATATTATAGAGCTTAACAAAAAAATACATTAAGCCCTGTTCTCCCGGCACACGTGCTGGACACACAGGTGGTTAGCGTGTGGCTATGATAATAATTAGTGAAAACATCTTTTTGAATGATAAATAATCATATTAACACGAAAAATCAAATTTTCTATAAAAAAACATCACTATCGTTTTATATATAACAAGGTATCCAACTCGAAATCATCCGAAAACGGGGTGCATCGTTTTGAGCAGCCATTACTAAATTAATTTTGCAGCGATTTTCATGACCCGGTCTTATTCAACGCAGAAATGAATTTCCTTTTAGGAAATGTATATATATTGTTATATTTCTACACATGCTGGGTCAAATTATAAGAAATAAAGCTATACATAATTCGCTTGACCCAGTTGTGATCGATCAGACCGTATTTATGAATGAAATCTCCAGTTGTAAAGACACAACTCCGCATTGGAGAAATGAAATCACTCTTGTGTTTAAAATGTCAGTTGGTTGAAATGTATGTAAACAAAGGTTTGACAATGCGCTGGACAGTTAGTTTTGATGCATAATGCTACGGCAAGCACGGTAAGAATGTTTTTTTTCATACGTTTTATTGAATTATGGTATCGAGGTTCGTGAACTTTGCAGGGAAAATGCCCTTTTCCCCGTGAAGATTTCAGTCATGAATACTGTCTGATCGATCACAGCTGGGTCACGCGAGTTGTGTATCGTGTTATTTCTTAAAAGTTGACCCAGTATTTGTAAAAATATTGCAAGACATATACATTTCCAGAAAGGAAATTTATTTCTGCGTTGAATAAGACCAAGATCGTGAAAATCGCTGCAAAATTGATGAAGTAATGGCTGTTTAATACGATGCATCCCGTTTTCGGATGATTTCGAGTTGGATACCTTGTTGAATATATATTTAACTTATTTTTTTAAAGAAAAGTTGATTTTTCGTTATAATATGATGACTTATCATTCCAAAATATGTTTTCACTAATTAGTATTATAGCCACACGATAACCACCTGTAGCTGGACACTTTTAAAAAACACTATACAAATTCAAGTACTTATGCACTTAATTGATTGTAAACAATGACGGTTGAAATCCGTGCGTGGGCATTTTTCTGGTAACCAAGAGCGACGTCAACGCTCATGACAAACCTGTTTATATGACATTGATTTATTGATTTTTTCCAACTTGATTGAAAATTATGTTTTATGATATTTTAATACATGTAGATGAAGTAGTTGTTTTCTCAACGAGGAGTACAATAGTTGTACAGTACTAGACACGAGTACTTGTAACTTTCAGGTTTCTCTTTATACCACAGACATTATATAGTCATAAAATGATAAATATGTGTTTATAGAAATTGCAATTATAGCATGGTAAACAGACTAGAGAAATCTGAAAGTTTCACGCACAGGTCTGTGGCAATGGGGGTTTGGGCTACTTTATAAATATGAGGTCGATATGCAATGCACATCGGTAGATTACGTCTACTGTAATTATTTGGATTAGGGAAGGGCCACAATTCCAACACATCAGCCCCGTTATGTTCTGAATAAAATACATGTATAATTTCTTGAGTGCCAATTGCATCTTACAAATATCAAAAACATTCACGGCAGTCAATTCATTGTGTAAACCTACTGGTCTTCATGGCAATAATGAACGTATTAAGTTTAATGGAGATTATATAACGAAGGGAACTAATTCAGCTTATTCAGTTTACTAGTCAAAATGATTCGGATGTTTTCGCTTTTTTTTTCCGAAAAGTAATTTATTCAACATACGGAAAATAAACGCGCGCCACCTGTTGTCATAATTTAGTAACTTGCATTCTGCTTACTGCCTGTTGCTAACTGCCGTTGTTAATGACGCTTAGTGGCAAAACCGATTATGACTGGTTTCAGGAATAATGAACACACAAACATTGGATAGTCACCAAGCATGTTGAAACAATCATCAAGTATAACCGATGTTGGAACTGTCATGAAGCATGTTAGAATAAACATCACGCATAATGTAAATATTCATCATGAATGATGTAATGTTGCAGCAATCATCAAGTATAAACGAATAGACAACAAGCATGTTGGAATTGTCATAAAGCAAATTAGAATAAGCATCAGTCATAATGTAAATATTCACCACGAATGATGTAACTTTTACCTAAATATCCTTCCATAGACATGTGTTGTTACTAAAATAGACATAGAGATTTGAGCATTTGGAGTGACCTAATCATACTGTGCTTTAGCAGTATTACGGAATACCGTTAGTGCCATCGTGGTTACACATTAAAATCCAGAGGGCGAGAACGCGAGAACGCGATAGTACGATGGCGACAATGTGACAATACGATGATGACAGGGTGACAATACGATGGCGACAGTGCAATAGTACGATGGCGACAATGCGAGAACGCGATAATACGATGACGACAATCAGACAGTGCGATGACGACAGTGCGACAATACGATGGCGACAGTGAGATAGAACGATGGCGACAATACTACAGTTCGATAGTGCGATAATACGATGACGACAGTGCGAAAATACGATGACGACAGTGCGACAATACGATGGCGATAGCCGACAGTGTGATAGTACGATGGTGCCAATACGATAACGCGATAGTATGATGGCGGCAATTCGAAAATGCGATGGCGACAGTGCGACAATACGATGGCGACAATGCGATAGAACGATGGCGACATTGCGATGATACCACGGCGACAGTACGATATGACTTTCGCATTGTCGCCCCCGTACTATCGCAATGCCGCCATTGTATTGTCGCACTGTCGCATTGTCGTCATCGTACTAGCGCGTTTTCGCAATCGTACGAACGCATTGTCGCCATCGTATTGTCGCACTGTCGTCATCGTACTTTCGCGTTCTCGCATTCTCGCCCTCTGGATTTTAATGAGTAACCACGGTGGCCCTTACGGTATTTTGTACAGTAAAGTGCGTAAAATCTGGTTTGGAATAACAATTTATATGCCGAAAACAGATGTTGAAAACCCGACTTTGTTTTATAAGTAGTAGTCTAAATATACAATGAGTTTTCCGAGCATTAAATAAACATATTAAAATAAAATTCATGTTCGTATCGGTTGAAGTTCTTGTTAATAGTAGAAGCAAATAAAACGCTGATTGGGCTTACTAATTTGAGGCAACAAAAACACATCGCGCTATTATATATAACATATAACGTGCATCCGCAAAGTTCGAGCGCCTGTCTCGGTGCCGTCGTTTCCGGTGAAAGTTTCGCACAGGAGCTACCGAGTTTGGATATGAGACCACGAATCATGGCTTGACTTTATATATCAGTCAGCGTAGAACCTGACCAGACTGCGCGGTTGGACAAGCTAGGATGGACCAACTTTGGCCGCATATGACATAAGACCCATTTTCGCATGACGCGGGTCATCTGACCTTTATAATGTGTATATAGCTTTGAATGGAATTTGCACATAGTTTATGGCATGGACTTATTGTTATGTTAATGTGTTGCACGCTTTCAAAAGCAGAGGGCATATATTAGATCAATTATACTACGGAGTTCATTTTCTGTTGCAAAATGAAATGCAATAAAGATTGTTACTCAGCGGTGTGTACAGTATGACAGCGTTGTCTGTCTGCGATGCATTTATACTGGTTCTAAGCTGGCATACTCACCAATTGGACTCAACCATCTGCTCGAACAAGAAATGATAAGTTCTACTAGCATAAACCTTTAATTGTAACTCATTTTAAAAATATTCATGTTATTTATATTATTCAATTTATTATTCAAAATTATAAATATTTATTGTTGTTTTTCGCATTAAGAAACTTATTCGGCTTACGAAACTGAAAAATCCCATTGGAAAAAAATCCCATGTGACAAAAAATCCCATGGGTTTTAAAAATCCCATGGGTTTTTTTGTTTTTTTTTTAAACACGACTAAACGCATTAAAATATCGTAGTTGTTCATCATTTCATAAAATATGATGTTTCTGAAAGTTTCATGAATAAATCTCTCAAAATAAGAAAAAAATCCCATGGGATTTTTTCTCCCATTTTAAAATGGGATTTTTTTCTTACTATATATTTTTATATATAATTGGCATAAAACCAATATACAGTCCTTAAATAACGTTAAAATACTTGCAAACGCAAATAAAACACGTTTTTTAAAATGTTCAAAATCCCATGGGATTTTTCTCCCATTCGCAAATTATGGAAGAAAAAAAATCCCATGGGTGAAAAAAATCCCATGGGAAAATCGAAAAGCCCATGGGAAAATGCAAAAATCCCATGGGACCCCAATTTTGCTTATAAATTTCATAGTGAAGAAAACGCGTTTTTTGAGTGAAAATAACCAATTATTAATCAACGATAAGACTTAAGTTTGCGAAATTTCGGTTTCGCAAAGTTTTTCCGGTGGCCGTTATTTGTGCATTCCAGTGAACATCTTGTAAACAATAGATATCAGCATTAAGCTTTTTTAAATAATTCATTACATCAAATCTCTTTCTACTATCGTTCAAACCCCGACAGTTAAAGGAAATCATGCGTAGTTCAGTCATAACAAAGGATTACAAAACATAGTATCGGTATTCGATCATAATATAGAATATGGTAAATTTTCAGTGGCATATAAAACAGACAAAATTTTAACAATACACTTATATATATATATAAAAATATAAAAGAATGTAAACAGGAATTTAAAACAAGGAACAAAAAGCAAAGAACACAGACAAACATGTCTGCACCACCAAAAATATACACAAAAACCCTGCTCTGCTGCAAAAACATGCTGTATTTATACCATCTTGAAGTTAATAACTATGATTTCAAGTTTGTTTTAATAAGCAAGATAAACCAGATAACCCAGTATAGAAAAAATGTATCTAATTTGGATACACTGCTGTTATATAGAACGAAAGGAATATTGACAATTGAAATAAACTAAGCAATTAACTATTAAAATAAACTAAGCACGGGTTTCCAATCCTAATCCGAAAATAACCGCGAAAAAATATATATTACACGTTTACATGAACAACACATAAGGTTATATGGTTAAGTTGCCGAATAACAACAACTGAATCGCAATTTATAAATTGATTTCAGTCTAAAAAACAGTCAATCATATGAAAAAAAAACACAGGGTTGAGTTCATTAAATAAAAGCCTTTGTAACCATTGACATAATATTTTTAATAAATGATACATCGGCCATTTGCTATGTGGTTAGTACTTCCACCATGTGCCATTTGGCCAGTACTTTTTGGCATCTTTGCATCTGTACAAAACGTTTCGTTAATTTGTCATTTCACGACAAGACACTGTTTGGACTGATCGCAACATACTTCAGCCAAAGAACTATGTAATACCAGGATTATCTGTACATGAATTCTTTTTTTCAAAAAAGTATTTTCCATTTAGAGTTATATTAGATTACATTATTGTTCAGTTTCTTATGTTATGTAGTGACTCCTGTATGTCTTCTTCAATTAAATAAGGGAATCTTTAAACAATCTGTTAACGTAGTGTTAATGCGTAACGCATCTTGCAATGTGCTGCAATAGACCTCAGTCCCGTAAAGAGTATGTGCATGTCACCAAAGTCTCTCAAGTAGTTAATTGAACCGTTATTAGATTCAATAATTTTCTTTATGTTAAGCGCGAAAAATGCTGACGTATCAGAAGCGTCAATATGGACGCGTTGAGACGGTAAATTGAATCGTGCTAATTGTTTTAACCTTAATTTAAACATATTTATTTCGAACAAGAATATATTTGCACAAAAACAATGTATACACCATTTAAGTACATACATGTTTGGATAGAATTAGAACGAAATATGTAATCTTATTTAGTTCTTCGCCATATAGTATACTATTCAGTGTATGTCGTCATGAGAACATTGTTGGTTTACAAAAAATTAAGTTTGGCAGAATAATAAAGAAAATAAAATAAAAATATAAAACAATAGAAGCATTGAAGTGTAAGAAATGAAAGAACAATACTTAGATAAATTATACAGAAAATGAATACATCAGAATGTAGAGACAATTTGAATAACAAAGAAGCTAAATGGATAGCAGAAACGGCAATAATTACACACATGTGTATATAGCATCTGATATGTGTAGACGAGAAGTAGGTAGTAAGAAAGTAATGGACGACACTTTCCACTTTTATGGTATTATTCTTTTAAATGAAATTTCTTCTACACGCAAATCGAGTTAAGGCGGAAAGTGTCGTCCCTGATTAGCCTGTGCGGACTGCACAGGCTAATCTGGAACGACACTCAACACGCATGCATGAAGCCCAGTTTTCTCAAAACGCGACTCATTTGTGCGTCACCCAATGTCATTTACACATTCACACATCAGTTGCACACGTATTAATATTTATGCTGAAACGATTGATCACGTCTTGTAATAAACATCATTTTTAACTATTAAGTTGAGTAAGATTTTATTACATTCATGGAACGTTCTTTATTCAGTGCCTCTTCATATGGTGTTTTCCATATCTATAACGATGTTCAGATATTATTCCAAGGTGTCTACGAAACAGTTTAGATACCACATATCCTTCTTCTCTGCTAATGAAGATTGGTATTTCATACCACGATGTTGGGTTATCTGCCAGCAGCTATTAATCATTATGTTAACATATCTTTGTATATATTTATCCGAAGACGAAGCATCGCGAAAACAAACATATACACGATTGTTGATTTTTCCTAAATGTCGTTATGAGCTAATAACAATGCCAACTATTGTGTAAGTACGTACTTACCTAACTCATGGACTCTAAATAAAAAAAATGCGTAAATATTTGATGTCGCCACTCAAATTGAACGGTTTGCTGTTGATCTGTGAAAAACCCTGAATCAATTTAATACATTATCATTCTTTTTATACTAGAGTTACATCTGTTATTTCAATATTAATAAATGTCGACATACATGCAAATTTGCCAGTGAAAACTAATCATACATCGTTAACAAGTGCCAATAATGTGGGGGGTTTCCAGTAGGAATACGTGCAGAGTGATCACACCTATCGCAGTTAATCATAAAAAAGTTTTTCGTTAGCATAAATTATATTCGAATTGAATACACAACTTGTAAGAACTTTGATCAACTTATCACAACTTGAATGACTCATAACTTGTACGAACAATATATATAAAGAAGTGTACGAACAAGCAAGCATTGAGATAAATTCTACCAGATGCCTGGAGTAATACGCGAACAAATTAAACATAGAAACTAAAATATCTCGTTCAAACGAGTCCAAAACCTGAAATAGTAGGATAATCAGTTGTATAGAATTACATATACCACATTTATTGATGTTTTCTCACATATAGGGAAGGTATCTTTCTTCTTTATTTTCTGTCGTTGTTTGCCTTTTATATTTTCTAACAATATCACATTAGTTTATAGTTTGTGTATTTGTGCAAAATGCCAAACATTCAACAAAACAATATTAAGATAGATAACGTCCAAGTAAAAGCAATACCATTTTTATTTTATTTTAATGAGTGCTGATTCAAAGAGCGCGCCGAATTTTATTCTCTGGACATACTTTCACATATTGTTCAGGCAGATTATTTCATGCTTAAGATTGATTACAGCGGCAACATCCAGTAGATTACAAAGGTTAGCAATTTTATTATCATCTCTTACAAGTTAATATGGCTCAAAAACTTGCAATCAATGCGGGAAGGCACATCGCAAAAACAATTACAATATTTGGGTAAATATGCATGTATATAGGTAAAATACATTTGCCTTCCGTGAATTACTGAAAATATTTTTATAAGTAAACATTATTGAATATACTTAACTTATTTTGGTACAATCCGTCGTGTTAATAACCTCAATGCTGTGTTACTATAAAGATCTATATGTATGTATTCCTTTATGATTGAAATAGCATTGTTAAATAACGTTTGTGAAGAATTATGGAGAAATTAAAGCCACACACCTTGAAAAGAAGTACACGTTAATCCATATTGATGCAATTTGAAAGTGTGCAAAATTGCCATTAAATTTATATCCTAGTTAGCAAGTAATTTATTATTTGTTTACATTTTAAAACCGAAAGAAGAATTTCAATACGTATACATACATTTCGACAAACGCGATAGGTTTTACAGCGCAAAAAGACGGATTTCTACCTTGTAATCACCAGATATATTCTAATTGAGATAGATCAAATTAGATCTATAGCTTAGTTAGCCAGTAGTTTATTATTTTTCAAACGGTACCGCTGTTTAAACCGAAAGTAGGATTGCTAGACGTATACGTCCACTTCGACAAACGCAATTATTTTTAAGTTTGTAAGCGCAAAAGAGACGGATTTCTACATTGTAACCACCAGATATATTCTAAATGGCATAGATACAATATGTTTCTTATTTATACTTAAATTTACTATGCCATGTATTTCATTTCAAGGTGTGTGGCTTTGAAACAAATAAATATTCATTTTCTCTCAAAATTATGCATTTATGAACCTGCTTTTAGAAGTAATAGCAAGCTGAAACAATTATGTAAATCATTCGGATATAGAGAATATACACCGTATAATGTTTCTATATAGCAGTTTGTATAGTTACTAAATGGAAACGTCCGCTAAGAAATGGTTTAAGAGAAATGTTGAAATATTCTTTAGGCTTTTTGGCGCGCCATCAAATTATATGGACAGACAATTCAGTGCGTTTCAATTCAATTTCGTCGGGAATATTACCATCCATAACCAGACTTAAATAATACCAAATAGTACCAAAGAAATCAGCTTCTTATCTCGTTCAATATTTATTGTTATTGAAACATTTCTGATTATCCCCTAGTCGTCGATTCATCATAATATATTTCATCATACGTATGCAATATAATTTCTATTTTGGCTGGTCGACAAATAAAACGGTATCTTTTTATGAGCGTATATTTAAAAAAAAGTCATTACTTCTAAACGTTGACCATATAAAGCAAGTTGCAACTTACTTTCCAGAAAAGATATAGCATAAAAGTAATGTTTTTACGAATTAAATAAATGTAAAACACGCTTAACTTTTAATAAATATTGACATGAATGGTAATATAACGTTGAGAGACGGATGTTGAAATAAGCAACAAAGAATTGTAAGCTTAGTTCATTTAAACGTTACGTTATATTTAAAATTAAAAAACACGAAACATATTCATGATTTATTTTCTTATTTAAAATGTGTACTTCTTTGATTTTGTTTAATGATTGGTAAACAATTTGTAAGTTTTAAACTTGTTTTGAACTATTTAGAAAGTTAATATCAATACAATTTATACTTTGTATCAACACTTTTGTTCATAGTTGCAAACAAATACATATATCTTATGTACACTTTCGCAGTAATGTAATATAATCATATATGAAAAACAAAACATATAAAACACATCTAAGTTCATCTGTATAATTAAAGTCAATGGCGTTTTGAGTATTCTACAAAAGCATCTGCGTTTAGTTTTTCTTTTTATATTATACTGTCAGGACAAAAATATCTCTTGTTTATATAAAGCAGTTACAAAGAAGAGAATAGCGTTAAAGGAGATGACATTACCTAATATGACAACACAAGATATACTTTATGTCAACAGACCTTTACAGTTTACTTATGCCGTGCAAAGTAAAAATAAAGTTTAAATGCTGGAATAAATGCATTCGAATTGATCAGTTTTAAACCTTTTTAACTATATTTCTTGCCCACTGCCGTACAGTTTTTTTTCTATGCCATCTACTTTTGTTGTAATGATAAAGGCATAAAACTTAAAACCAAACTTGTTTTCATAATAAACAACACTTTTCATTACTGCAAAATCTTAAACCTAGCAAATCACTGTTTGTTTAAATAGCAATATAGTGTATATACTTATTTAACTACATGTGTCCCATGTTTGTTCATGTATTTAAAACTTGCCATCAAGAATGCATCATACTACTACATTCTAAGCGCACATTTCATAAGCAAAGTTCTGTAAGTATTAAAGTTAGTTCCTAATTGCAACTTCTTAAAACATGTCTATACAAGGGCTTGAATCAACATAATATATATAATCAGCTTGACATTTAATAAGTTGAACGATGTTGTACAATGTCGTACGATGTTGAACGATGTTGTACGATGTTGAACGATGTTGTACGATGTTGAACGATGTTGTACGATGTTGAACGATGTTGTACGATGTTGAACGATGTCTGAATGTGTCTGAGTGTGTAGTTGAGTGGTTACAAAAATGCAATACGCTCCTGATAATGTTTTTTTCTATCTACATCAAATGTTTGCAAAACATTTAAAACATTAAAGGAAACATAAGATCTAAGGAAGATGAATGCACTACGTTGTATTTATCAGTAGAAATATATAGCTGTATCGAGGTGGAGTGCTTAACAAAAATAAAGTATACGAAAATGGTAGTTAGTTGCATTTGCACATGTCTAGAAAAAAGGTCTTGGATTGCTTAAAAGAATTTCTGTTAGAAATAGTCTAAATATAGAAATAAGTATTCTAGAAACCCCTTATTCTGGAAAAAATGATCCAATTAAGAAGGATGGAAGAGTCCACTAGGTATACATGGGTTAATATAAGGATATACAGAAATGCAAAACAATTGCATATGATAGAGATGTATCCCAACGTTTTGAGCTGCTGATTTTATTGTTTCAAACACATCTCATTATTTTAAGCACTTACAGCAACACTACCTATGTAAATAGCAATGTCCATTTTATTAAGTTGTTAATATGTCCAGTTCCTTTTACTCAGAATGATACAATCGCATACCGTGATACAAACCTGACGCAATCTGTTCGGTGTGCAATCCATTTGAAGCTTAATCATCGTGACGGCTGCAACTATAGAATAATGTCCCTCCTAATCATTAGTTAAGTGTGTCAAAGAAGGTTTCACAAATTCATCTTCGATCTTAGTATTGCTACATACTTTTGAACTCTATTCAATTTTGGATTAACAAGAACCAATTAGGGTATGTCAGTCTTTTCCGTTGACAAGCGCTTATAGTACAGGTTTTACAGCTTAATTCTTTTAGACTTTGATGCGGTTTTGCCACATAGTACATACGATAGCTTACTAAGGATATGATCAATTCAAGTTTGTCTTACATAAAGTTCAATATCGTGTCTCTCTTAATTGATACAAAAATGGACATCATATGTCAACGTCAATATAGACGAGGAGAATGCAAGGGGTATTGTCCATTGCTGGTTTCACTAGGTAGGTATGTCTTGGGTAAGCACATTCAGCACATTCATCGATGTATTATTTCATGTTTAATGACAGGCGAACGTTAAAATATGCAATGCCACATATTTGTGTCTTGCTTAAATCTATGTCAATGGCTAACTAATGACATCAGAACATTGCATGCGTGCGTGACTTTCAATCTTCCAATGTTGCATACAACACCAAAACTCAATTGGGTCGAGACGGCAGAGAATTTTACATAGGAAAAAACAGTTGATTTTGTAGTTAAGGTTGTAATAGGGTCTCCGCCTTTTACGAAGGTTCTAGAAATTATATTAGTTAATACAATTGTTTGGGCTTTACAAACACGTTAATTATGATGAAATAGAACGCAAAGTACTATTCTGCGGGGTCTTGTTTTGTGTTACTAGCGTCATTGCTACTTATATACATACTTTTCAAGCAAATATTTACCAATTGGCACGTTATTAAATGGCTGATGTTAATCTCCTTAAGTTTGATGAAGCCTCCACATCGAAACACCACTTATTCCTCACTTTGTGCGAATTGTAGTCGTCAAACGTTTTGTCTCTTTTGGCCCGTTACTGCAACATTTATAACATAGCAAAAAATTTGGTATATTCAATTAAACGCGCATGTTTAGGAATCAAATCTTGAAATCCGGCGGAAAAGAAGATTTTCCGAAAGAAATAATATTTGCATGTTAATTTACAGCTACTGTGACCTTAAATAAAGGGTCCATAATTCCATTTCCTTGAATATGTGCTTGCTTGCACATAGTCAAAATGCGAACACAATTACATTGATTGATGAAGTAATGGCGAGTACATAATAGTATACTTGCAGTTACATGTGTTGACTACAAATGCTGATCTTCGCCGTGGTGTAAGTGATATGGTGTCCGCCTTGCGACCTGGAGGTCACGGGTTCGATCCCCACCGTGGGAGCGTTCTTTAGATTTCCCCCAAAGACACCAAGTACTGGTTCTAGGCCCAGAAAACGGACTCGAGAGCGTTTATATAAGCCTAAGGCTTTCGACGCAATCGAGCTAAAATAAATAGGTTTAAACTAAACTAAATGCTGATCTGTGACGGCACTAGACCTACGTCCATTACGCATGTGTCATAATACGCGTCATTGCATATGTTACTATATTAAGTAATAAAATTGGCCTTTTTTTGCGAATAACTCGTGAAAATCTCGGTATTGAGCAAGTGTGCTAATAACCGGTTATTGGCACACTGTGCCAAAATCGGTTATTTGCAAACTTCCGGTTATCTCGCACCTGTTTCCCAGTAACGGCGGATCGTCGGCACGCTTTGACGAATTGGCGACCGGAGCTTGAAAACAAAATGGCGTCTGCACGGGTTTTGGAATCGCTTTTTTTCTCAAAACGGCCTTCCGTACTTCTATTTTTATTGCAACTGATTGCGCAATTTATGACGTATGTTGTATGACTTAATTTATCTTACGAAACACACTAGTTTGAGTTGAACTATCTGGATGTTAAGGACATTAATAAAATGATTTTTTACAATTTACCCATTGCTTTTTGTTTGACATTTTTATTCAATCGCATATAACTACTTAAGTTAATTTTATAATAAATTATTTTACGCCAAAACATAATTATTACATGTCTTTCAAACAATTCATAATTATTCATTGATATAATTTAGGTTAGATTATAATGCTATTGACTCTATATTAATACTGTCTGTTCATCAGCCAAACGGTATGTGTTTGCAAAAAATAAAACATAGCTTCCGTCATAGTTCACGTCATACTTATCTGTTTAAAAAGCGATGGAACATAACTATAACATTCAAATGAGATCGTAAATCTAATCAGTTTACTTAAACAATGTCCGACTATTATTATCAGCTAAGCATATTTATCTTAGCTCAGATCAGTTCCTCTGGGCTTATTGTAATCAATCATATTTAATCTAGTTATTTGTTATGTTGATCGCTTTATCATATGATCGATATAAGCTGATCAATTACAAAAATACATATTTTTTCAAATGTTCTTTATGAAAAGTACATATGCATCGGTATAAAGCTGAATGTTAGCAACATATACATTTTAAAATGTTTCCAATTGTGTCAATAAACTTTACATCTTGATCAAAACGAAACAAACAAAACAACACCAACAAAACAACCATGAACACTATAAGAACAGTGGGAAAGGTTACAGTTGATACTATAATTCTGAAGAAAAAATGGTGTATATTGCAGAATTGTGTAGAGGTAACAGTTTTTAAATTGTTGAATTTCTTGCAGCACATTTAAATTGAGTGCAATTGCTTAATTTGTTTATGTGTATACATATGCAAGTATCCTGTTAATCGAGTTGTTTTTATGCTTTATACGCAGTATCTGCCCGCCAGATTAAATAAAACACGATATTCAATTTGAACATTGTGATCCACATAAACGTGATCGCTGATATTTCTACATAATAATATTATTAATGATATGCGAATATTTATAGACATTAAGTCAATAAAATGTTATTTATTTTAAAATGATTACTGTATACATTGTAAAATGCCATTCAAACAAATAAGATCGCGGAAATGAGTGCATATTTCATAAACTACATGCACACTTTTTATTGCATGTTTATATGAAGGCAGTGGAAAACATGCGCAGAATGATATGATATATACACCGTTTTGATCCATTGTTGACAGGCAATACATTTGTTCTCCATGAATCGTTAGAGAATGACAAGTCAGGGTGTCGTTGGTTTGCTTTAAAACATACACAATATTGTTCGCATTAATAATAATAATAATGTATTATGTTATTGATACTGTATACTTAATGTATACCTATATGCGTATAAAAAGTATACTTAGCTATTTCATAAACAATTTTAACACATCTGCCTGCAAGACCAATTGTTAAGTAAGCAAATCGGTGTAGTGAAAATACTCTGGAAGTAGCACACTACATGGACGGCGTACTCACCATAACCCATCATCTCTTCAAGCGTGGTAGTTTGAATGTAATAACAACTATGCAATGAGGTTTTAGATAGTTCTACCGTTCACTTCTCATTATTATGTAGCATCGTCAATTAACATATTGCACATCAAAAGTAATCTTGCAACAAGAGTGCGTCAAATATAATTAAATTTTGACGAATGCATTACTTGCAAAATATGTAAATAAAGTTGTCAACTAAAAACAGTATTCACTACATGCTCAGACCCCTCCTTAATGGTAATGCCCTCATGTCGAACTTCACAAACATCCAGTGTTTTCTGAGTAAACGCCATCATAATCAATGCATTATAATATATTATACATGCATGGATTGTACTTATCATGACGCTAAGTCATGTTGAGATTTAAGATGGGCAATTCGAAGAGTTAGTCTAGACAAAACATAAGTTTAGACCAAACATATTTTATCAGGCGTATGTTGAATTGCCCTACTCTAGTTCGCTTGAGCTTGAGTGTTTGGCTGATAGTTATTATTATTTCAAATGTTAAATATTATTCACTCAGATAAATAATTAAGACAGTCACCCAAAATCAATCAATTTATTTTATTTAAAACTCTGAAGTACATCAAGATGTGCATTTCAACAAAACGAATACATTAGTGTACATTTGTTAATTTAGGTAAAACAAAACTTTGTTTAGACAATAAATATGGAATAATTGTTGGGGCTGACAATTATTCTTTATACTACACCCGAAAAATATTTTTTCAGAACCAATACCCTGTGTAGAAATATCCTGCTAATCACGTTTCGAAAGACGTTATCTATCCATCACAAGCTCATTAGAGATTATTACGAGTTGTGTCAACTGCAATTTTGTAACATTATTACTTTCTCCTGATTAGGTAAACTATATTGATGCATAAAAACTCAAATTAATGTTCATAGCGATAAAAAGCCACGTGTACCTTCATAACAAAACAGCATGATTGCATTTTAGTTGTTAAAATGAAATACCACGGTGAAACATAAATCTTACAGTTACCATGTTCCGATTAAATTTTGTTTTAGAACAAAACTGTTGAAAACATTTCATGCAATCAACATATAGAACATGTATGTGATATATTATTTATTGAAGTTTATTATTGCACACTTTTTACTTAGAAAAATAAAACCATACACATTTAAATTTGAATGAGTAAGAATTCGACTATAATATTATTTGTTTGGTAATGATAATTATAATGTGTCTAAAATAAATCAGGAACCTCTGAAGGTTACATACAACTTTCATTATTAAAATTTCTTAAGCGAAGAATATAAACAACAAAAACAAAACTTTCAACCGAACAATAAACTATCTTACATCATGTAGCGGGAACAAAGACATCTGATTCTACACACAAAAGCATGGTTATTTTTATAAGAATGTCGAATGCGTTTTGCAAAGTTAAAACGTAAATCATTGTCAGCCTTTGCGAGCGCAAAGGCGGCCACCTTGGAGGTATAAGTCTCAGCATGATCTGTTCTAGCAGAGAGCATCTTCAAAAGGTTTCAAAAGTATGGGTTATGATCAATGTATTGTTTGCAGTCAAAATCTTGGACAATGCAACATATGTGTCAATTAGACAGTACACTATTACGTCTTTACAAAATAAACGTTTAATATCAATTTTTTACAAAAATCGTGACAACTATTTCTAAGAATGTAACAATATAATATAAAATATAAAGGCAATACTTTCCAGTTTGGTCGTCATTGTTACTATTGTTTAATCGTAGTTTATAGCTTACTTTTCACTGCCATAAAATAACAACCATAAGATGGCATACATAGAAGAAAAGCACATGATGTAAAAAAAATATCCTCAGTTTCATAATTCTTATGTTTTTTTCCAGGACATAAGTCGACAAATCCCACGAAGGCTGCCGTCAGAAATATGTTATTCACAAGGTTGTTGATCCTCCAACGGTGTCTAGTGCTAATCACGTACCGAGAAGGTCACAATCAGTGTCTCCCAATCCTCCAAGGACAGTCCACACACGCAGCCATGCACCAATTTCGCCAAGAACTCCTTTTAATTCCCAGACGCAAGCGTGCAGTATTCAACGACCCTGGGACACTCAATCCAATAAGGACGCTCAATCTGGAAACAAGAGATCCATACCACCCAATAATGCGAACATCACCAACGAGGCTAACAGTCATTCCCGCTAGGCCAGTGGGGGTAGACACACTACCAGACCTGAAAAGAAACAAACTTCAGTTAGGAGCATTAAATGTTAGCGGATTGAAAAAACGCCTGAATTACCCAGAATTTGTAGAACTTGTTAATAACTTTGACATGTTTTGCCTCTCAGAAACCCATACAGATACCCATGACTTAATAAATTTAACAAATTATTATAATTTCCTTGTTAAACACAGATAAAAAGAATATAAGCGAAAATCTGGAGGCATTGGAATCTTCGTTAAAGATACACTTACTCTCTTTGTTAAAATCATAGAATCAAATACTGAATATATATTCTGGATCTCCATTTGCAAAAGTATAACAAAACTTGATGAAAATATTTGTATAGGTGCTGTCTACATTCCCCCTGAAATATTTTAACGAGGATGATTTAACGGCCCTCGAAAATGAAATATCACAGAAATGTAAAGAAAACAAATATGTTATTCTTGCAGGTGACTTTAACAGCAGAGTTGGAAACATGCAAGATTTCATTATTTCAGATCCACATTTAAATGACCTTTATTATTGACGAAGATTTGCAGAGCCATTTTGACCAGTACAAAACTCTTGAACAACTATCTATTCCACTTACGCGTACCTCTAAGGATCACAGAACCAATACACATGGACTGAGTCTAATCGATATATGCAAAAATAATAATAATATCTTTATCCTTAATGGCAGATTTCCTTCTGAAAAAGCTTCTGACATTTTAACCTTTCGAAATAAATCAACCATTGACTATGTCATTGCCTCGTCAAAATCACTTTCTCATAAATGTTCATATCACTGAGACAGTTCCACTATTTTCAGACGGCCACTGCATACTTAACTGGTCCATAGCTACATGTATATCAGAAACAGTCTCCCAAAACTTAAATCAAACAAGCCAAACAAACATGAAGCATAAGCCTAAATGGAAACCCGAATAAGCCGATCAATTTGTTAACAGCATGAATCAAAATAAAATCAATCATATCTTAGCACAAATGAATACATACCCCCAATCACAGCAAACGATAGAAGACATCACTGGCGAACTCCAATCGATTTTCAATCAGGCCTACACCAGCACATACCCTGAAAACAATAAAAAAATCTATAAATAATGCCATAAAAACAATAAACCTTGGTTTGGTACAAAATGTTTTAAAGCGCGCACTATCTACCACAATGCTAAAGATGAATACACAACAAATAAACGTCAAGACAACAAATCAAGAATGATTAACGCAAGTAAAAAATATAAGCGCACAATGAATTATTACATAAACACCAAGAAATAATGGTCTTTTCTAAACAAAATTAAGCCCTGAAATAAGGTAAACAACACACCAACACTACAAGAGTTTTACAATCATTTTAAAGAAATTAATACCAACACCATCAATGACCACCGATTCAACGACACAAACTCAAACTGTCCAACCAACACAAGCAACAGACTTAACAACCCAATAACTTACAAAGAAATAGAAAAATGCATTCAGAACCTCAAAAACTCAAAAACACCGAGCCATTTTGACAATATCCTTAACGAATTTATCAAGTCTATCAAACATCTTCTAATTCCAGTTTACATTTAACTATTTAATTGTGTCCTGGAAACCGGCCTTATCCCACAACATTGGTTAAATGGTATAATTATCCCCATATTTAAAAACACAGGTGATCCAAAAGACCCAAACAACTATCGTCCTATTACTATTATCAGCTGCTTAAAAAAACTATTTACTTGTATACTTAATGACAGGCTTACTTTATTGTTAAATGAAATAACAGCTTAGATGAAAGTCGAGCCGGTTTCAGGAAAGGCTATTCATGCTCTGACCATATCTTCACTTTATATTTGTTAATAGAAATTCTGAAAAAGAGAAAACAAAAACTTTTCTGTCCATTCATAGATTTTCTCAAGCGTTCGACAAAGTATGGCGCGCTGGCTTATGGGATACACTACTCAAACATAATGTTAATGGAAAATTTCTACAACTGATTCAGAATATGTACAACAATATAAATTCAAGCATTTTTGCAAATGGTAATATATCCGAGCCCTTCATCTCAGAAATAGGCGTTCGCCAGGGCAAAAATTTATCACCTTTACTCTTTTCACTCTTTTTAAACGACTTACAAACAAATTTGCATCTCAATGGCTCAATTGGCATAGAGTTAACAAATCCCTTGGATCTATCCCTGTGGCTTAAACTTCTTGTCCTTCTCTATGCTGAAGACACAGTGATCCTTTCAAACTAAAAAAACTGATTGTCAAAACAGTCTAGACATCTCGCATTACTACTGTGATAACTGGCATCTAAAAGTAAATTTAAACAAAACTAAAATCATAATATTTGGTGCTAGACCATTACAGAATTTCAATTTTAACTAGGTAACAATCCTTTTGAGATTACTGACCGTTATCACTACCTAGGCACAACCCTATCTAGCAATGGTTCCTTCATTAATGCTAGAAAACATATCGCTGAACAAGCCAATAAAGCAATGCACCTCTTACGCAGACCTTCCCATTGACCTTACCCTAAAACTATTTGATCACACTGTTTTACCTATCTTTACCTATGGCTCAGAGATATTTGGCTTCGAAAACATAGATATCATTGAACAAATTCATAATAACTTTCTCAGAAAAATCACAAATGCTAGGAAATCCACGCCAATGGCCTTCCTATATGGAGAACTCGGTAGATACCCTATAGCAATTAACATCAAATGTAAAATGATCTCATTCTGGAACAGACTATTTATAGGCAAAGAACAGAAAATATCTCACCAATTTTACAAATACATGATGGATCTTCCAAACTCTAATTTAAAGTGGTCTAATAAAAGTAAGGAAATTCTCACCTAAGTAGATTTAAAGCGGGTATATACGATTGTGTATAGGTGTTTAATTGTAATATATTGATAAAATATGTAACAATAACACAAAATAGGCAAGAAAAATTATACATTAAAGCCGAATTTCATAAAATGCAGCAAAGACAAATTAGCGCCCCGAGCCGATAGTGACATACATATTTTCCTACAATAACCGAAGCATTCGTCTTTGTATTAGGATCGGAGATAGTGTTCGTGTGTCGTATGAACAGATATCGTTGCAGATTTTCAAATAAACCGTTAAACTAAGTTTAGATGCACATCGTACATGTATGGTATACATGCTGGCGAATTCGGCTGTACAGCCGTTTTCAATTTCAGAATTAAATATCTGGCTTATTTCACATTTTTCGACACATGTTCTTCTTAACTTTTATTTTAATTTATATTGAAATATATATATATAATAAGTTTTTTACACAGTTTATATAAATTCATAAATATTTGACTAAATCGTTTATACCCGCTTTAAATGACCTCTGGGAAAACCAATTTATAATAACACAAAATAATAATATAAAACACCTAGTTAAATCTAAACTTCTTACTCAATTTCAAACACAATGGCACACTCAACTACAGCAAACAAACAAAGGACAAATTTACAAAAGTTTCAATCAAACCCCATCTTTTGAAAATTACCTAATACATTTCACCAAATCTGAATACACATACCTCTTTTAATTCCGAAAAGCTAACCACTTGTTACCAGTCGAAACTGGCAGATACGATGGAACCCAATTTGACGAAAGAGCTTGTACATTGTGAAATTCTGGTCAAGTTGGCTCCGAACATCACTATCTTCTAAACTGCGCTGTCTTTAACCCCGAAAGGGAACATCTCAACACATTTTTATCGTCCGATTCTATACATATACTTAAAACACATGCAAATGTATTCGTTTTATCTTTAGTAAATTCAGGACTAGTCTATAACTCAACAATGCCTTCAGCCATCCACTTTTTACTTGTTGATGTATTAAATAACTGTTTAATGCTGTCACTATGTTGAATACCAAATTAAATTGTAATGTCTGTAGTTATTTCAAATATGCTATTTGGCCTTGTGCAAATACAATTTTGTATGATTTGCTTACACCAATTATATATTGAGTATTATTAACAAATTCTAATTTACAATACTGAAATTGACTGGGATAACAAGACCTCAGTCACTTGCATTATCAAAAATATTTTATGATCACCAGACGACAGGCACAAACTACAGTGACAGCCCCTAACAATAAATAGATATGAGATGTACATGTAAAGTCAGTGTAGTGAATGTAAATTTATAAATAATATTTATAACCCTATGTATTTATTTGTAAAGTATTGTTTGTACACACAAATGTATAAACGGCGCAATTACCGGGTTAATCTCTTAGGGTGTGACCCCTTATGTACCATTCCCTTTATGTACCAGTCCCTTTATGTACCACTTTGAGACTTTATGTACCACCTATATATTATGAAGGTGTTGTCCAATCATTCATAGCAGTGTGAATGGGCATTACTAAGTCTTGATCGAGTCAAATTTGAGTTAATCAAATATTGTCTACTATAACATTGCAATTCATTGTACTGAATCATTTATTTCTTGCTATCAGAAACGTTTTGACAATTTGGAAAAAAAAATCAATAAAAATGATTAACTTAGTAACTTAGTTCTTACTAAGTAAAATATTGCTGAATTATATGTTATATCTATTTTGTTATTGCAATTCATAATGTAATGTTAGAACCAAAAATAAAGTTAAATAAAACTCAGTAACTTAGTAACTCAGTTCTCATTAAGTAAAATATTGCTAAATTATATGTTAAATATAAAAATATAGCAATCTAAATTACATGTACAGAATTAAAAAAAACATCAATTAGAATTATAATTCAAATTTTGTTCACATTCATAAAGTGTTTTATTTCCAATAGCAAAAATAAAATGATAAAGCTAAAATGAAATGAACCTTATGCAATGGTTACAGTATCTCTAATGAAGACTAATGACACTGTCTGGTGCTCAACAGCTCTAAATTCCTCACCTTTGCCAGGTGTGAAATGTCATGTTTTTTTAGTAAACATCCCAAACCAAATGGGTCCTTCTTCACAAGTGACACATTCCTCAAATAATTAGACTAATTAACAACAACATTTATACTTTTATTTAATTTTACATAACAATAACATAGTCAAGCATATAATCTCATAATACATTTTCTAAATCAAATCACAAATTTTTATTGTTATTCTGTTATACTGTTATTTTAATACATATATAAATACTTAATACATAAAAGTAGCACATGAAAATCCAAACACATTTATCATTCACAAAATTGATAATGGAATACTTTTATTTGATTATTGGCAAACAGTACAAATGCAAATATACATAAAAGTAGCTGATGAAAAGCAAAGAGCATTTATCAATCAAATCATTAGAGTTTTTTTTCCATTAATTTGCAAACAGTACAAATACAAGCATACATTATAGTACAAAAAATAAAAAATGAAAAGTTCATAAAATAAGGGAGTTTATTTTATTTTTTCTTTAAACAACAGTACAAATACAAACATACATCATAGCACATGGGAAGCAAATACTATTTTATTTATTTATTCACGAACAGTACAAACACTCCAATATACATAGCACATGTCACACTTCATCTTTACTCTTCATCATCGCCGTGGCCTAACTAACCACTTGTTAAATACATACCAGTACAGAGCACTTCATCTTGCCAAATTTGGTTGGATCCGCAGGGTGGTTGTGGGCGATCTCTCCTGTTACTAGATCTTCGCCATACTGTTTCACCCAGGCAGACCAGTGCTTAGCTTTCGACATCACATTGCACACCCAGTACACAAAGCCAGTAGCTGGATTGCTTCTCTGAAAACAGAAGATGAAAATTTCATAACAATTACATTGGTACAAACAATGATGAAATCATCAGCATAATACAAAACCAAATTTATCCACGCTTCAAAATATGGTCATTTTTATACTTCAAAATAAAGTAGTTTTTTTATACTTCAAAATAAAGTAGTTTTTTATACTTTAAAATAAAGTAGTTTTTTATACTTCAAAATAAAGTAGTTTTTTTATACTTACTCTTACTACGTATGTATATCCGTCACTCCCAAGGAGCATCTGTCCACCTTTCCTTGTGGCTCCTTCTACCACCCCATACGTTACGGGACCATCTGGGATGACATTCATGTTGAGTGGTGGGTCTGGTAATTCCCTGAAAGTTTATATGATATAACATTAATGAGATGTTTATAATTAAAGTAATAATGATTCATATATTTTTTTTAATATTTTAATTCACTTGTCAATTGTGCTTGCTATTGTCCAATTATTGTGTAAGGAAGGACAATGATTTCTGATTAATGACACTTACCCAACCTGTATGTGAGGTCTCTCTCTTATCTCTCCATGGACATGGAAAGAATTATCTTGAATCCCGTTGGCTGCATGGTCTGCTGGTTTGTCGGCAGCGAGTTCTGCTGGTTCGTCGGCAGCGGGTTCATCTGCAGCGGTATGGTCAAGTAAATTCATAAATAATATGTCACAAAATGCATTTCATTGTTAACACACCTTCATATTAAACCATATATTATTTATCTTTATATATTTTATATATCGTACATAAAGGTTCAGATAGTGGTACATAAAGGGGTGGTACATAAGGGGACTGGTACATAAAGGGTGACATCCAATCTCTTGTTTTATATATGTTATCCTCAATGAGTTGACGAACAAGCTAGAAATGATTAAGCTTCAAATGAAAATTATCAATGAAATTATATTTCTTTAAGTATATACATGTTTGACATGTCAATGATGTGCATGTAAATTGTTATTATATAAATATGTGTGAATGTTTGTAAATTATTGAAGATGATTGTTTCTTCCCAAATCCACTAATATTATGTAAGAATGTTCATTTGCTTTACCCTCCAAAAACACCCCTTTTTCTCTTTCTGATAGTGTCAGATACAAATGCAACTAATAAAAAGACACTAGCATGCATGCTCGACCAGCCCATATAGTATTCAACGAGTATTATTAGCGGTATTTCTTTTATCTGCCTGTTAACATGGTTAAGCTTAGATAACCTGTAATTACCTTCTCAACCTGCTCGTGAAATGATTGCGGATTGAAACTTTCCAACAATAGCCACATGGTTAAATCCATTACGCAACCACCCTTCTTCTATGATTTTAAGTTCCTTGGTTAATAACTAGAATTGAAACTATCGACATTCCCACACATTTAAACAGACATCTATCTTTCTGGAAAATACGATGGCTTAACGCTGTGTGCAAAACTTTATGCTATACCGCACATCTCCGGCCAAAAAACACTAATTATCGTAAAGTTCGTAATATGTTTAACCACATAAGTACCCCCCTCAATTGTCCATCCTCCATCAATCATGCTTGGCAAATTCCTTTTGTTAATATTACCGGAAGTTTATCATTTACTTAATATATTTTTGCTTTGTTATATTGCCCTTATTGTATATTTTGTATACTTAGGTGAAAAATAAACGCTCTGTTCTGCTCTGTTCTGTTCAGAAAAATGTTATTGAATGCATACGAACGCGTGAGAAGTGAGCAAAACATAAGTCAAGAAATGTAGATCAACCCCATAACATAGTGACAATACTGCAAATACGGAAATTTATAACTCTTGCATATTATGATAAATCGTATTTTAAGTGCAATTTTGATTACAACTCTTTTAAGTAAAACACACTTAACTACAACACATTGAGAAACATTGGTTGTTCATAACACTGATATATCAATTAAAATAGGACATTAATGAGTAACATTCGAATAATACTCTTTTTTTAAAGTCTTTGTCTTACATCTTCCGGATTCTATCGTATTCGTGACTATGATCGTTTGAAACAATTACATTGAAATACGTCATTTGGGTGTTAATTTCAACACTACATTCACTTTTTTATTGTTCGAATTTTGTCTTTGACTTCTTCTTACCATAACTTCTGAGAACATGTTTAATTTCGAGGTTTGTGCAGTATTTTACAAGCATCTTACTGCATGAGATAATTTTTCATGTTTGCACCCAATTGAGCGTCAATCCGTATTATAAAACAATAATCTATTCATGAGAGTACAATAAGACATTTAAGGAGATGTATTTATTTGGAATTGTAAATGAATTAAAAAACTTAACCAAACCCTTTGAAACGTGTATTGCTCTTTTAAAAATACGTGTGCTTGTGTACTACCCCTTCCATTCGCAGAGTTGTGCTTATACTTTAATATTTAAGCTAAACCTTATTTGTTTCATGTTTTAAATACAGATACACATTACTATTTATGCGATATTTTGTAACGATTGAGTAACAGAAAAGAGATTCGACAGAATTTGCGTATGAGCTAATAACCCACGACATTGTAATTGATTATAAAGGTAATGCGTTCTTAATCGAGCAAAGTGTGTAATTATTTCCCTGTATTTATAATTTTCCGCACATGTGCAATAAATAAAATAACGGTAATGTAAACGATTTAATATCAAACCCACAGTTCGAATGTATTTGAAATTCTTTCATTGAATGAACGAGTTTCACAGACGAAGTACGAACACAGACAGGTGATTTGATAATTGTCAATTGTTTCCTGCGCTGAGGGCATCAATTTAAACAACAAACAGCAACGACAACAATATATGAGTGTTATATCGTATGTTTGCTAAAAACATGGCAATCGTACGAAATACTTTGTTTATGAAATGTTTATTGTGTTGAAATTGAAAAAGGGTGCTATTCCAGCTTGTAGGGACGAAAATACAATAATGTACTTGAAAAGCTATTATATCATGAACAATTAAAATATATGACGATATTAAGATATGTTGTGTGAAGACCTTTTTTAACTTTGGATTTGATTCCGAGACCTTAACAAGCAAAATCGTACTTGTCACTAATGAGCCTTGATTTATCAATATTTACGTTCAAAAGAGAGAACCTTCAGTGTAAACTTAGAACACGCTGTTTTTCTCCGATTAAAACAGATCCTAATTCAATAACAGTTTAATTTCCCCACTGATTATTTCATTACTTGAGATCCCCAAAACCATCACTCATTGACATTCAGTAAGTTACAGTTTCTTCTGCGATTATTTTCATGAGTAAAGCGGTAATTTCATATTCCAATTCCGCAAATACAATTTTGCGTCGGAAACTTAAGCAATATAATTTGCAACTCAATTGGGAAATCTCATTTTGTTTGCATCAATGACACTTTCCACGTTGAACGTTGAATTATTGATGCAATTTGTGACGCCCTAAACTAATTGGCTAACGTTGTCTCCAAATGAGACTCTTACCTAGTCAAGTATAAAACAAATAATATTATCTGTCATACTAAATGAAGTTTGGAAACAGTAATTATTTAAGACATTCCCAAAACCGTTACCGTAAAAAGTAACGTAAGACATTGATCACATGATTTTAAATAAAATTAATTTAATTAATAAATTTAATTTAACAACATTTAAAAATAAATTAATTTATAGACATGCCTACTCGAAAATAATTCGTATTCAACATAACACAATATGTTTTAATATAAAAAGGCAGAAGTATCCTTGACATATAACGATATTAATTTTTGTTTGTTTTGACAGAACATAACAGAGCTGGTCCATTTCCTATCATTGTACTCTCGGACACTTACTTTGCAGTTACATCCATGAAATCACTACCATTCGTTTAGACGAAATACGTATGTACACTTTGGGACTTTTCTAACGCATTACTTTTCAAATTTGGATAGCTCAGTTATGAGTTGAGATTGTGTTTTAAAAATTTACATGATTGCATTTAAGAGTAAAATCCAATTTTGCAATAAGGCGAGGCAAAGATTCGTTTCATTTATTGTTCGTCTCATCAAATAAGTTTGAATTGCTGTACACTTCAATTTCATTTATCAAACAAAAGAAAATTCGTATTTAATCCAGATATCAAGGTTACATTTAATTCGGGAACATTTAAGCACTGAGTGTGGGAGTTTGATTTTGTTAAGCGGGATAAACATGTGTCATGGTCAAAAGTCTAGACAAGCTATTAAAGCCGCATAACTACTCAAAATCAACGGAAAATTCGTACAATATTTTGTGAAATAAAGTTTTACAATTAAAAATCAGTGTTCCCTATGGCAATTGCCGAATTTATAACGCCAGATGTCGTCTTGTAAAATAGATGTGTGTAGATACTAAATGCTCGTTTTTATTATTTTTTTGCATATTTAATTCCATTTTAATTTTCAGCAACGACACATGGATACTAACATAATACCATGTGTCTTGTGTCGTTGCTGAAAATTAAAATGGAATTAAATATTCGCGGGAAATTCAAATGAAATTAATTGTGTCACAAATAAATAACAAGCACTTTGTATCTACAAAAAATATATGTTATCATACAACATCTAGCGTTGAAAATGTGGCTAGTGTTATAAGGAACAATGATTGGTTAGGTGTCAACTTTATTTTACGAAATACTTTACGAAATGTTCGATGATTGTGAGCGTTATAGAGACTTTAATACAACAATATGTCTGTTTAATTCATCATGAATGGATTTTGTTCCATGGACTTTTTACTCGACGTTAGTCCAAAATGGGTAATATGTATTTTAGTACGACAAAAGGAAGACAAAATACCATTGAAAAATAATTTTGCATTTGCGCGTTATATGTCAATATAATTGTTTACCTTAAACTAGCATTCGATTTTGATAATATCAACTACTTAGTTATGTACTTGATGCAATTGAGACGACGCCGCGTCTGGTGTATTGTTATTGGCGTCGAACTTGAGTACAGCGACTAGTATGTAATGCGTTTTTTTTTCGCTTATGGGAGGAGAAGTTATTTTACGGGTCAATGTATATATTTTTGTTTTAAGAATATATTGCATAGTGGTGATTTTTTGTGTAAAGTAGTGTAAATAAGTATTGCATTTGTGCCTATTACATTGATTACAACATTTATTACCAATAATGCAAAGTTAATTGTTTTAAATAATAACTGATTACAGGGGAAAGATCACAGGGACTGGGCAAATACGCGAATTTTTCTGGTTTTGTATAAAAACAAAACATAATCAAAATATATTTATTTTTTGGTTTTTCTAACAATAGCGCAGACGTTTGATGTTCGAGTTAAGGTTAACGCGTATTTTCTTCAATTTTACAAGACGACGGCGATTACACGGTTTATTGCTTCATTGATAACCGTTACACTACAGTCACTTATTAATGCAGTAGGTGCCTAGTGAGATCGGGAATAGTCGGTCTATATCGCCGTATTCGGAATGCGTTCCGGCTATAAGCGATATCTGCGGTAAAGTTCGAAAATTAAACTAAATACACGAAATAAATTTGTATTTTTTTATTTAAGAGTTAAAGTTGCTTATCTCTTTAAGATTTAATAACTATACAATACAAATATAGGTTAAATTAATTCGTTTCATAAAATATTTGTGTTCATGACATCACGGTTGTTGACATTTTTTTAGCAAAATGAAAGTGCGAAATAAAAGCGAGCGATTTGCAAAATCGAAAAAGAAGCAAACACCGATCGACAACGGTGTGTTAGATAACAATTATTCATTTACCGAGCTCTGCGATCGCGATTTGTGTGAAAATGACTCACGTAAAAGTTATTCGCATTTGCTAAATGGCGTGAAAAGAGTAAGCAGAATAAGCAGAATTGGGTGGGGGGTGGAAGAATATTGATTGACTCGATGAGCTGGAGGTTTTGCTAAACAAATTACAATATGGTCAGTTTTGTAATCTGTGTCCCATTCCTTTGACAATATATAACATTGTTGGCGAAGTACAAAAGGGCCTCATTGGTTATTTGTACGTTGTTTGTGAAAACCCTGACTGTAGAAAAGTCAAACGTGTTGCTTATGGAAAGCAGCACCATCTCAAGATCAGGGGAATGCCATGCTTTGACGTAAATACCAAGCTTGGAACGGGTATGCCTGTCTTCATTTTTCAACCTGCCATTTCTATCAATGTTTAATCATTGTACAATTGCCATTGATCTTTGGACTTCTTAAACATTTTCAGACCCCTTAAAATTCCAAGTTGTCATTCCCAGTGAATATTTGTTTATCGTGTAATATATAAGGAGACATTCCGGTGTCCATCATATTCAGTTTTCAAATTCAGTTTCGCATTTGTGTTGTTAAATCCAATTGATTGCTCATTCATGTTATTTAATAATGTACATATGATAGGAATGGATTCTATGAAAATACATTGTGACGTCATTATTAAGTAACTACGGCCTTTTTCGTTTTCATGTTCTTATCATTTTCAAATCTCTTTTCAGCAATGGAAGTTTTGGCAGACCGGTTAAGGTAAATAACTTCCTAACCACTAACGCTTATTGCAAATAGAATTCTTAAGAAGATGGAGGCTCGTGCTGAGGAGGCCATCAAGACAATCTCAACTGCGTCGTCTAACAAGGCTGCCATTGATGCTTATGAAAAAGAAATGGAGTAAGTGTAAAAACTAGCTTTCAATACAATGTTATTGACTATTCTGGTGCCAAATTTTAGTATTTTTTCTCATAATTTGTCTTCCTATTGCAGATGAACAAAAACATATTAATAATAATTGTTTTATTAAAGGCACTGTGTTCATAGTATGGTAAGATTACATTTTTTTTTAAGATTTTTGTTAGAACCCCAGGGCATGCACATTATTAAAAATATTTGTGATTGTTATTATAAATATTAAAAGCTATTCCAAATATTTCAATTTTTTAAAATAAATTCATTACTTTTAGTAATAAATCTTATAAAGGAGTATAAGTATATTAAAATTCTGAGCTATTCATATACATGGTAAACTCTTTTCACAAGCGATAATTTGAGTTCAACGACTTGTCAATTTGTAATGTGCTTGTTGTGCTGAAAATTGATTTTTTTCATAACCAACGATCATATAAGGCGTCAGAATTAAACTTAAAGGGGAATCATAAAATTCATGAAATAAGCATTGTGTGAATTTAATTTTGTATTTCAGTTTGAAGTACAGTAATTCCTAACGGACCAACTAATTGTTTTTAATGAGAATTCAATACTGCTCCAGCAGCTGGAGTTTTACTTCTTTGTACTGATATAACTCAGATTGCTGCTGTGCATTTGAAGACTGGTTTTAAGTTCTCGACATATGTGAAGACAACAGTGCCAATTTCTTCCGAAGCTTAGAAAGTGATTGACATCTCTGTTGATGATCATGGAATAATCAGGGTTGGCACCAATCGACCGCCCGCGGTTTTAACCGCCGGTTTTTACCGGTTAAAACCGGTCCGGTCAATACTCCCTTAGTGGTCATTACTGGTCAATACTGGTCGATTGAACTTTACCCCCAGTTTCGATTAACATTCCATGATTAATTAAACAATTGTGATAATATAAATTAAACGGACATGTTGCCAATAATGTCTTAAGCTATAAATACCCACTTTTTTATACTTGATCATGCAAATCGTAGGCCAATCTCTCAAAGTTTTGCAAATTAATCAAATTTGGTCAATTGGATTTTTCTGGTCGATTGAACTTTTTTTCAATTCTAAGGACTGTTCAGATAATTCTGTGCTTGATTCAACAAGATTAACAATATGAAACACCAACTATGTGCATTATCAAAAGTATATTCAATGTTTTTGAGATCAAAAAAGATAGGGGCACCCGAACCTGATAATAGGGCTTAAATGGCACCTTTTTGACACGACCCTTACTTGGCGTTTATACTTGCCTAGATTTCTGTAAATCCTTTTTAAACAAAATAGTGAAAAAATAGTTTATTTTCCATTGATATTAACATACAAAACATATTAAGAAATAATTATTAAGAGAAAAAAAATAATTGAAAAGAATAGTCTAGAGAAGACCCACAATTGAAAAACATGGCAAAATCAAGAACTTTGATTGCTTATTTATTTGAAGACCAATTGAACATTTAAATATGAAAGGAAAAGAAAACAACCTCTTAATACAGAAAGGAGACAAGTTAGAAGTAACTATTAAATTAATAGCAAGTTATCCCTGGTGGTGCGGTAGTCTAGTGGCTACACACTGGTGCACCATTCCAGAGGTCCCCGGTTCAATTCCTGGCCGGGGAACTGGAAATTTCAGAAATGCTTTAATTGTTTCCCACCCAACTAGAGAGATGTACTGGTATGAAACCCAGGTAATTCTCGCGTGTATCGGTGCTGTACACTGAGCACGTAAAAGAACCAAGGATCTATTCGCAAAGAGCTAGGATATCGTACCCGGATTCTTTGTATCACAATACTGTCTTTCCTGCTTGCTGTCTCTTCAGCAAAGAAAAAAAAAACCATTGGAAATAATTGCTTGCACTTTCATGGGTTATCCTTGATTGCAAGGTCAAAATAAATACATACATACATACATACATACATCTCCTTTTGTTTGAGTGATTATGATATGAAATAGCATAAGGACAGATTTGCTTCATTGTCAATATCAGAGACATAACACTGCATGCATTGTATTACCAATTACGGCTTAAGGGCCAGATTTATGACCCTAGAAAACACAAGAGTTCTGATTGTCCATCTGCTTATCAAATAGATATATAAATAAATCAGTGAAATACTATGGTTACTTCAATAGTAATAATACTTAAGTTACAGATGTAATAGTCACCGAGATAAAGTTAAAGTTATTACCTAAGTCCTTATGTATTTGAGGCCGTTTCCATAAATAACAAAGAAGTAATTTTTTACAGCTTTAAAAGTTTTTTTAGGATAAATAACCCACAAAAAGATTAACAATTACAGAATAATGATTGATTTAATATAGAATAGCTTTAAGTCTTCCTTTGTGATGTTTAAATACTATAATTTTCAATCGGCCAGTATTGACCAGTAAAGACCAGTAATGACCAGTATTGACCGGTTTTAACCGGGTATTGACCGCCGGTCCGGTCAATACTCAATTGACCGGTTAATATGCCAACCCTGGGCACAATGCGTGTAAATGGTGGAAGTGTTGATAGTGTATCAATAAAAACTTCTCTACATGATTGTATGATGTGGCTTGCAAAGTTTCACAGAGCCATTTTTGTTGCTCATAATGGGCGCAGGTTTGATTTTCCGGTTTTGGTTTGTGCATTGCTGAACAAACACTCTTTTGAAACGTTTTGTAATTGTGTTAGCAGTTTTGTTGACTCTTTGCCGGTTTTCAAAATCGTATTCTGGATAGTCGCACAAACAGGAAGATCTAGTGAACGTGTTCTCCAGGCAACCTGCAACGCCCACAGTGGTCCTGATAATGTTGATGCACTGGGATCTTTGCTTGAAACATGTGAAATTACTGACAATATGGCTCACATCTTTACTGTTATTGCAATCCATAATTCAGTTTGATAAAGTCATGAAAAGCCGTAAAGGCAAAGGACATTAGATTGTTAGACGTGCTGTGGCATAGAGGAACTCTAAAGCGACCAACAGCTGAAAACATTGCGGGATATGGACTGGCCTTGTGTCATTTGAAAGCCATATTTTCTAGTTCCGGAGAGGATGACTTTAGGGATACTTTCATTGGTAAATACAATGAGGGACTACGAAAAGTCACAAACGCAAAAAAATATTTTATCTGAAGTTGTCCTTAAAATCGATCAGTGTTTCAGTGACGAAACGTGACGGAACAAGATAATATGGCTTTCAAATGACACGCGGCTAGTCAAAATCACGAAATGGCTTTATACTGATACTTAATTATGCACATCTAGTTGTCATTAATCTGGCTGTTTTTATTTAAATATAAGTTGTATATTATTGTGCTACATGTTTAAAGAAACATGATAACTTATACATCTTTATGCTACGTAATATTGGGACAACTTTGACATTTTGTGGTGAACTGCGCCTGTATTCATATGTTTCCTTTTGACTTTAGGTGACCTTAATATTGTATTATTAGCTCGTCTGTTTTCGGAGAAAACCCCGAGGTATTGTCATAGCATTTCGTCGTCCGCCGTCCGACGTCCGCCGTCGTGCTAAAACCTTTACATTGGCTCTAAAATTAAAGTGCTTCCACCTACAACTTTGAAACTTCATATGTACATGCACCTTGATGAGTTCTACACGCCACATCTATTTTTGGGTCACTAGGTCAAAGGTCAAGGTCACTGTGACCTCTAATATAAAACTTTAACTTTGCCTCACATAATAGTGCTTCCATCTACAACTTTGAAACTTCATATGTACATGCACCTGGATGAGTTCTACACATCACACCCATTTTTGGTCACTAGGTCAAAGGTCAAGGGCACTGTGACCTCTAATATAATACTTTAACTTTGCCTCTAACATCACAGTACTTTCACCTACAACTTTGAAACTTCATATGTAGATGAACCTTGGTGAGTTCTACACGCCACTACCATTTTGGGTCACTAGGTCAAAGGTAAAGGTCACTGTGCCCTCTAAAAAAATTCTGACAAGCTTTCGCAGCCGAGCGTGGCACCCGTTATGCGTTGCTCTTGTTAATGTATTATTATATCAATATTTATTTAAAGTAAGCTAAATTTCTTCAAATGTCATGGTTTATAACTGTAGCTTTAAATAAGCAACTAGAAAACATCGCAAAAGAAGTGATATACAAATTTATACTTAAATTCATTCCGTGAAAATGAATTGGGATGGGCATACTCAAAGTAAAATTTCTTGAGATAGGAACGGTAAAACTTCTTGAAATTCATTCAGTGTGTAGAAAATATGTTGTGTTAAATAAATATGTACAATATATGCATTTCATCACTCTACACGCTCGCTTCACATGTGAGAGATCCAATGTTCGAGCCCCAGTATAATCAAATTATTGTATTTGTGTTTTAATGTTAACTTTTTGTTTTGATGTAGACAATTTAGTTCAAATATATATGCTGTTTTATTGTAACCATTTTTTGTTTTTATTCTGCCCATAAAATGTATGTGTGAGAGGGTGGGAGGGGATTCGTAAACACATTAATATAAAGAAGTGAACCCTTCTTTGTTCCACTATCCTAGCAACCACCTAGTTACTCATAAAGGCGCTATAGAGCGCGAATCGCGACACGTATTATTAATTGTAATAATGATTCTTGATAAAGGAAGCAGCCGCTTATCAATGAGGAGCACCATCACAGCACCCCAGTCTCATTACTATCATGTCCTCCTATAGGTTTTTTTAAGAACCACATGAAGAAGGCCGCAGGCCTGGTCCGTATCTTGTCAGTGGTATGTACGCTTTGGTATGGGCCTTTAACCCCGCTGAACTTCCGGGTTTGCATTTAAACCGACTATTAATAGCTTATTTATATCTTAGTTAGAACGTGATTTTTCAAGCGGTTCCGTAGTGTAGTGGTTATACTCTCGCTTCACATTTGAGAGGCCCAAGGTTCGAGCCCCAGTAGAATCAAATTATTGTATTTGTGTTATATGCTAACTTTTTGTTTTGATGTAGACATTTTAGTTTAAATAAATATGCTGTTTTATTACAACCATTTTTTGTTTTTAATATGCCCATGAAATACATGTGTGAGATTGTTGGGGGTTCGTAAACAAATTAAAACTTTTACAGTGTTTTCATATCAATGAGTACTCAACCCCTATCGTAAATGAAAAACGTAAGAATAATTTCAGAATCATCTCCCATTGAAGTTAAGAAAAAAATTAAATTACGCTTACAAGATGAAGCAGATTTTTTAAAACCTAAACAGTTCTGTTCCATTAATGAAAACTACACACGGATGCCAGTAAAAAAAGGAAACCAATGTAAATAAAATGAACTATGAAATATTTTGGGGTTACAACACAAAATCATAGATAATGGTTATTTGGGGGTTATAACAAAACATCATAGATAATGGTCATTTGGGGGTTATAACACACAATCATAGATAATGGTTATACCAGTATCTTTTTCTATTTTGTTTAAAATAATCGGCCAATATATTAATATTTACAGTATAAAAAAATCGTTCCATGTAACTTCATTGAGTGCCTTTTACACTGAAATTCCCGACGCCCTTTGATGCTTTGCATCAATACTTATTTTCTTTATATTCCAACGATGTCTTTCCAAGCCATCATACTACCCTTTTCGGACATTGTAGGCATTGATGGTAATTGGCAGACGAAACAATCATCAGTATTACCACGAAATAGGGCTGTAAGAAAATGTAATACGTGTATTTAGATGAATCTGAACTGAAATTAGGTACTGTTCAATATCGAATTTAACACGTATCTTTTTAAGATAGTTCCAGACAATGATCCAAATTAAATATCCTAAACGATAAATGGTAACACAAGCATGTTTGAATGAATTCTTGCAAGTCGACAATAACGCTATTGTAAAACAGTGCTTCGGACCTATTACAACAGGCATGCTAGTCTATTTATAATAATATATATTGTGATATTTTTTTCTAATACAAGTGTATTCATTAACACACAGTACAAAATGTATATACAATGTTTTCCGCGTTCGTCGTAGCGTTTCAATTTTGTTTCTGAATAAGAAATATATAATTACATGTTTGTTTGCCAGAGGAAATTTATTATATGTGTAGGTCGATTCGCCTGTATGTCCGAATACGAACTCACTGAAAATTACAACAGTCAGACCTACACATAAGTTTATTTTTATATCAAATGAGCTTTTTTCATAGTATACGTTGACATTCTCTGACCCTTTTGAGCTTCTGAACACACACTAAAGAGCTTGTTGATGTCTATCTAGGTTTACTTTATGTAATGTAATAAACGGATCTAATGCATTCTACACTCAGACTGGTAGACACGTTTCACATATGTTTACTATCACATGTATTTGAAGTGTAAATCATGAATGGTTCAGCTTGCGTACCTTAAAGGCGAAACAACAACAGGGTTTTATTATTTTGATAAACATATCACGACATGGCTTACTGTCGTACAAGTTAGAAAACAATTTTCATTTTGAAAGAACATACTTTAAATATAAAGCAAATCGTAATATAAAGTTGCACTTATAATTGTTAAATAGTGCGATGTAATCGAGTGCGATACATAGTCTTATCAGAAAAACACTTCAGCATATTGTGTAGAAATGTCATGCAAGTAACAAGCAAGATTTCATTTTGTTGCAAAGTCTTAATTAGGTCAACGTGCCGATTGATTGGTAAAACTGTCATCAAAGTATGGTCTTATGTGTCTGTATAATAAATCATACTACTCAACCATAAACAAATCATACATCAACGAAGTCACGTGATTATACGAAATGTATTGAGAAATATAAACAAATGCTGGTATAACGAAACATTTGCATTTTAACCTATAAGAAATCTTTAGACACAAACGAGGTATCTTGCAATTGAACGATGAAAAATTAAGAGTGAATGCTGTCTATACATGGTACAGATTTAATGTGAAAGTATTATGCATCATAATCTAATCATCGGATTCTTATTAGTAGTACTACGCAAGATACAATGTAAATATGTTGCATACAATAGAGAGTGATGCGTTTTAAGAAATAACTTTGCAGTGAGAACATGAAAATATTTTAGTAGCCAAACGTAGATTTATGGTACGTTTGTATAAATTCAGCAGTGGAGTCATAGTAATATTAAGTTACACATTTGGCAATATTAATGTTAATTGCAATTAAAAATATTAAAAGATGAATATTAATATTCTTGGTATTAAATTATTACCGATTTCAACTAAAAGTCAATACACGTGGGAGTACTTAACAGCACGTACTACAAGTAATACAGGCGGTAAGTATTTGACTTATTTTACCAAAATTTCCTTGCGCCTTGTCAAACAGGTCTTCGATAAAAATTTGATTTCCCGTGATTGGCGTATGGCCGGGAGATTAACAAGCCAGCATATACTCAAATACTTTGATGGTAACTACGGTCAATATCAACTTAATTATACGAGTACGTGGTTGAAAATAAAAACATACAATTTTATCTTCTTCGTTTGTTGGATTGAATTGTATGTTTCGTAAACATTCAAGTCACAAACACAAGCATATGTACTGTTTCATTTTTTCATATGTATTTAATACACACACTTTGTAAGCATACTTTCTTTAGACAATTGCAGACTATTCGACAATAATGAAAGTTTGTTTTGTTTGATTAATGCTCAAGATACCAGATACATTCCAGAACATGTACGTATATGATGTAATGATGCTAACAGCTTTGCTCTACCGGAAGCATTTTAAAGAGATAATCATCTTACAAGCGTCACTATACTCTATATTGTGCTCAGTGTGATAGAGAGCTGAAATGCCTCACACAAACGCCGAGTTTCACGTAAGTTATTTGAGCATTAAGAAGTGACACTCATTTAGTAATCATTTATGTCCATGGCATTTGTGCCACATCCTTATTTGCCCGTGTTTTCAATTGTGTAAATATATCCTACAATATGTGTTCAGGCGAAAATTACGATAGGAGAATTCTGATGATCATCTGATGTACACATTAAGTAGTATTTGCAATAGTGTTATCGCCTGACTAGTCACTTTTCCGTGATGTTATAAAATGAAAAATGTTCTAGAAGTCCGTTTAACAACACATGATGAATATAGCATTTTATTTTTTATAATACATTTTAATTCTTTTTCTGCTACATGTCCTAAGAATCTGTTATTTATATGTGGTGAGGAAATCATCGCTATGTTAATTGCGTAGAAAGTTTACATTCCACTATCTGAATCCTATCAAGCAAATCTTTAGGCAAATGATTTCGTTAAAACATTGATCGATTGCAAAAATAAGTATAGAAGTGGGAACCGTAGAGCGCTGTTTCATCTATCTTTTACGAAACGATAATTTGATGAGAGAAATGTGAATATAAGATATTTTGCGTAAATATTTACAATACAGAACGTACAAATACCAACAAATATTAGTTTGTATTGATCCAGGAATGGTGTTTAAATGAATTTGTATCCAGAAATATATAGTTATGCCTTTTCGGTAAACTAACATATTATTTTTATGCATGGTACTTTAGTCTTCAATTTCGATAATAAAAGCATGTATAACATTTTTAGCATTATGAAATTACTGCATGTTACTTTACCATAAACACATATGTTTCGATACACGTTTTGAATCTAATTCCAAATATAAAATGATATAAATATAAAAAACATGTGAATAGTGTATGTAACAAATATTTGCTTTTCAAAATTTTGGTTTTAACATGCAAATTATGCCGCAACATAACGATTTAAAAAGCAAATAATGAAGGAAAAATAACTTGCCATGTATTAGCGGGACCATGTCGGAGTCTAGACGAAGACTCAGAAATGCAATAGTTTTTTTTATGAATAAACGAATTACAAACGCTCATGCTTATTGGTGAGTGCTAACAAATCACAACAAATATTGCAATGATTTTGACGCAATCAGATTCGGTAAACAATAACTTTTTTGTCTCAGAGATATATTTTCATGATTAGATATAAGATAAGACCACATTGTGATGTCTATCTGTTTCGTGATACAAGCTGGTCACTTGGTCAACGAGTTTCACAGATGCCAACATGTTCTTGACTTAGGTAAATATAATGGTTCTTATGGCCTGTAATGTAACTTATGCACCTGAGAAACTGGTTAAACGTATTATAACTTAAGTACGTATGCACACCATATTGAATTACTCCTGCATGTATGCACAAATAACAAAGATAAATATTTAAATATAAACAATAATAAGACAATTCATTTTTTAAACTTCTGACATTGTATATAAGCTAGTGTACATGAATTTACATGAACGCAATTCGCATTGAAAACAAAAAGCTTAGTTTATAGCTGTTCAAGGAAAACGCAAAGCCCAACATTTCTTATATCTTTACAACATATATTTTCACACGTGAGATATGCTATACAGCTGTGTTGTCGTAGCTTGTAAAACATTTCAATAACTTACCATGCACGATTTAAGTAACGAGCAAAACATAGCCATAATAATAATTATTGTAATTACGTTGGTCCATTTTTCTGAACAATACTTTAAAATGCATACACAACCCTCTAAAAAGTTAAATCGGGTTCTACTGGTACATATGGTAATTTCAAATCTTCAGTATATAAATGTGTGCTTATCCGACATAATATTTCCCTGACCTATTTTCCAATCCAACTATATCGACATTCGGAATAAATAGAGAAGAAAAAAAAAACTACCTAAAAATAATTCTGTTCACGAAACTCTTCCATCGGACATCGTCGTTAGCTTCGCTTTTAATGAAAATATGTCAATGATTCATCTTGTTTACAAAAACTCATCAAGAGTGGGTGTCCTTGTTGTGATTGTGATCTTTGTTTAAATGGTGTAAGCGTAGTTGTATCGAAGGTCAATACAATGTCAATACGTCAAGTATCACTTAAAGACACCCGTTGTAATATAGTGAATACGGCTACTTTTGAAACAGTCCGTTCCACTTCGTTTTCCTGTCAAATTGTCTTTTTTTTCAAATAAACAATTTATTAACACGTACGTATGTAGCGTCTCATTGAGTGATGTATGATTAATACCTAATTGAAATTGTACCGATGCATTGAAAATAATTAAAGCCAAACGTTATAAAACCCCGTTGTACTGCAAAACATTTCTTTGAATAATAAATTGTACATACGTTCATTATTATTATAGTAGTAGCTTTTCTCTTATAAGTGCCAATACTACTGATAATAGTCGTATTTATGAATATAAAAGCTATTCAATATTTGCTTTTTCATTTCCAATTGGTATGTGTGTGCCTAATGTAATTGATGATTTTTCGGACTTGAAACTTTGAATTTGAATGATGATACATACCATTGTCGTTAATTTATATCTATATTATAAGCTTAAAATAAATTACATGTCGGAGTAATTATAACTAGTCTTACCCCTTCCCCCCTTTCTTACATTCAAAATGTTCATGGCTTTGTTTAAATTAAACAAAATAGCATTACCGTTTTTCGATTCATTGGTATTACATCTTAATAATATTTATATCGCGATGAGGTTTTTAAAAACTGAATGAAGCGTGAAATGTCACTATCTATATGTAAAACAGTAATTTTTCATACAAATAAAATGTGTTTTGTATATTTTACGGGAAAACCGTTTGTCCATTTAAAAAGTCTTTTATGGCGTATCAGTGCAATTGCGATGTGTTTTTCGTCGCAGATAGACTCGAAGTAGGGGGTTAAGTTGCAATGCACACTCTTTAAAATACACCTTGTGATACTATTGTATACATAACTTTATCTTATAAATACATGAGTGTTATGTTACCTGCTAGGTAGACTTATTGGGTAATACTGGCTCATTCCTTTAAAACATGTTTAAAGTGTAAACACAATACGTTTACAGACGTAATAAAATAGAGATAATGTAAATTAATCCTCTTGTTATGGACGGTATTCGCAATTCTTAACTTCACTTTTTTGTGATACATCTGGGCAGATCGTTAAGACACAAGTATAGTAAGACGTAAACGAATGCTTATCCGTTCGACATGCAGCTTAAGACGTGTATGAATGACTTATGTACCCAATTACAAATTCTTCCTATACAACATAAACAGCGGCCAGAACATTATAATAGCATCTGTGTAATAATATGTTTAAATACCATACGTAATTTTTGTTTCACCAATTATGACATACTCAGAAGAGTATTCCAATAAAATAATATTCTTGTCTGAATTGTGACTTTATGCTAGCCACATTTATTGCGCAGATATTTGATATTTTGCGCAAATGTAGACATAACAACATTTTTTTTTAATTCCTATACAATGTCCTTTTATTTTCAAGTATTTTAAATCTTTCATACGGTTGTTAATAGTGAGATATGACGTCCTATAAAAACAATCTATTGGACAGAAAAAGATGATGGTTTGACATTATATTTAATCGTACAAACTCTAAATTGAATTCCAAGATAAGATATTCCAAACAATGTCCGATTTTAGAAAGATATTGATGGCAGTTTTACACAGTTCTGACTTTTACTGGATAGGATGTTTCATCAATCCGTGCAAGTTTTGTCCAAATTAAATTTGTTTCTTGACAATTTATTATACCGTAGAATGAACAGGGGAATATCAATCTTTACAAATCTGAAAGACACAGAACACGTTCTTCTCTGTCATAATATATTTCGCCTAATTAGGCTTTTACAAAGTTTATTTTAACAAATCGGCTAAATTCTCTTTATATTACTCACTTAAAACAAATGGGAAATATATACATTAAGAAACGCCACACATGAAAATCGTATCATCTTGTCATTGTATGTTTTGCCGCGATTTTGTCAATACATTCCATTGCCTAGACTATTCATAAACAGCATACAACATTGCGTTTAGTACACCTAAAAGGACAAACTTAAGTTGATTTAAACAACGTCTACTTCTCACAAATATGTGAAGCAAAATGTATTCGATCACAAAGAGTACGTTTTCAACTTAAACAATGGGCACTCGAATAATTAAATATTAATATTATAAGAAAATAAACGCGTTTATTGAATATTATTTAGTATTTAATATAAAATGAAATATTCTACTAACTATCTTGGACATTTAAACAAGTTTGTATCCGTTTTAATCCGATTCGTTTAAGGCAAAACAGGGCAAACCTTTTAAACGTGGTACAGAACAATCTTCGGAAAATTTTTCCGATCGATACTGCATTAACCGAAATAGTCAAAGTCTGTTTTAGTTGGTCTACCGTTGCTATTGGGTGTTATGAAAGCATCATGCGGATCCCACATGCATACAATTAAAAAACAACAGCAGTTGCATGCGAATCACACATTCTAATCGGAGTTAATATTATACATTTAAATCGATTAAGTATTGACTTTAATATAATAAGATTGATGAGTGAACACTTTATAATTGCTACATACTCCAACACCAAAATATGTCCACATACTTAACCGCAAGAGTGTTTCTTGGAAGCTAGTTAATTGACACAAATGATTTGGAAAAAAAGCGTTAAAAGAAGAAGACACGAGTTATACATAGTTTTAAATTGTTCAAATAAATAATTCTGAATATAGGATTTAAAAGTTCCAATTATGTTGTGTTTTTCCTTAGTTTGTTAAAGCAGTTTGTGCCATAGGGTTTGTACTTGACATTAAAACAAAGATCCAATATATTTTACCGTCGTTAAGAGACAAGATTACCGATGTCTCATAAGTAAATTAAACGTGTACTTATACTAGTTTAACGTTACACTTTGCAAGTTGGAAAATATCTTGACTGTTTATAACGCTATAACTGAATTAAAAATTCTTTGTTACAAAAATATTTTGCATCGATATCTCATGTCAAGTGGTATTTTGTGTTAATCGGAAAATTATCATTATTTAATTTGATTGGGCATATTTTCTTGGAGAATCTCTTCACATATCATAGGTGCGCTCAGTTTGAAGTTATGATGTAAAATTGATGAGAACTTAAGACTTTACTGGAAAAAAACTATCAGCTCAATATTATAGGGCATTAATCAGGATAAATAGTTTGAACATTGCGGGATCTGCGGGGTTTCTAACGGACGAATATTTTCGATAGCATCTGATAACATATTTAATTAGGCATATCGGATGGAGAGAACATGCATCAGTGACGTCAGAAGTGTTGCCATGACTCGTTCAAAGAGTTACTAGGCCTTTCATACGGTAAAACTGTATCAATGATTGATACCAAACTTACAGAGGACGTGTCGTTCTGGCAAAGTTTAGTACAGTATGCTTGGCCATACTACCTGCACCTAAGATATAATAAAAACACACACGGTTCTTTTTATTAGACGTATCTATGTAATCTTATTGTATTATTGTTCATAAAATAATACTGCATTAGCCGTTGATAATCGTCTCAATTCAAATTCAGAAATCATTTGTATTTTTTTTTATAAACGCCTAGTTAAATACTCACTGATATAATTATAAAACCTGGTTTCCAGATACTCTTTGTAGGCGCTGGGAATTAAGAAGAATAAGAAAATCGTCTACTATGCCCATTGTTAACGGAAAAAAACTGATTAGCATTTTTAGAAATCATGTCTTTATATCCTTGGTATCAACTAAATAAGTGAGCTGTATATTGTTACCAATATATTATAGCTTTTAGAAAACAATGTCTGTAAAAGAGTGGACATTCATTGTTCAATTTCATGCCTTTAGTATAGTGTTTTAGCGCTAAATATCCCTGTTTATATGAGATTTTAAGAACATCAACCTACCACTGAAATATATTAATTGCAGAAATAACAGTCCACCACTATAAATCCGTTCCGAGTGGACATCACATATTAGTACGAACCATACGTTAAACAATTGGGCACATGCAATATTTCTGCATAATTGATATCACATAAGGGCGCTCTTTCACTTCATAGACTAACGGAACTTGGCCCTTTGTTATCGAACATGAAATGAGGCGATTCAGAAAAAGAAATCAAATGCTTACAGTGCACATTTTAAGAGTGCCTAATTTGTTGGCAAGCAGATAAAACTGTTGTTTAAGCATCTATGAAATGCTTTTAATTGCTTTTATTAGGGTTTGAAATAAAAATAAAGGGTTTTATTAGCAGCAGGATAGATTGGTAATTATATTATGCATAATGAATGCAAGCTCTACTGCATTGCTTCATAGGGATTTCAACGAATTATATTAAATTGTATTTGTTGTGTGGGTTATGTATATAAAAAGCTATTTAGCATTATTCTTTGAGCAGCTGTTTTCAAATTTAAAATACGTGTACTTAGTTCAGTTATATATCGTTTTGAGATTAACATACTTGTAAATAGAAATGTTTAACATGCATTTCTTTATTTAAAACATTGCATGGGTACCTTTTCGGTCAGAAGTTATATCCTTCAATTTCTACATAATATAAATGATTGAGTTATAAGAATAGACTAATACAAACTTGCTTTAATCATTAATTCATAACAGGACATAAACACGGTTCATACGGTGTTTACATTTAGAAACATACCGTTTTAAAGTATTAATTGTACGTTTGCCTTAATATGTCTTATTTATTCAACGATCATTATTAATTTTATTTGCAATTTTGATAATCAATAAACGTAACCGCGTGTGCACGTGTAATGGGCTCAGGCATATTCGTATTAGTAATACCACCGTTTAGAATGAAATGTACAAGAAATTGGACTATAGGGCTAAAGGAATGCGCACAATATAAAACCAGACTTTTTGGTTGTCAACGTCTGATTAAAATGGAACGTTTAATAGGCGTTCGTTCGAATACAACAAGAGACGTGTATCAAACACACACATTTTGCATTACGTTAATATTTGTGGAGGGTATTCTGAACGGTTTCTTTAATTTGATAAATTATGTTTTAAAAGACTTAATATGTATTCTTTAATATATGTCTTAAATTAAAAAGAGCATAAACTCAACATATTAAGCTCAACTCTGCAACGCATTTTGTTTTTATTCAAACATAATTTCGTCTCGTCAGTAGGCCTACGTATTGTTCGTCATGTCAAACTACGGATTCATCTCAGATGCAAGTCAGCCAAACAAACCGTGTTCATACGTAACAATTTGTTTCGTTGATTTATAGAGATATGTCATTTTATCAAAATAGATTACTTTACCAACTAAAAATTCATAATCAATCATAATTCGAAATCCATAGTCTCGAAACTTCCAATACATTTGCTTGGAAAATTTCACAGATTAGACACATTTAAAAAACAAGCTTTGCCCCAACGTCAAGCCATTCACATGATTCAAAGACTTTCTGATGTGCGGAAGAGTGAAATACAAGTACTATATCTAACGTCACGAAAGCATTAGCTCTCACTAGACCTTATCGCACACGATGTTTAAATCCGATTCTTGTCATTTGTTTCAATCCCAGATACGACGCAAAGGCACGTCAAATTAAGTAGGATTTTAGAATACATTCAAGACTATAAATAACAACATCTTAAATAACACTGTATCAATATTAAATATTGAAAATCGCACAAATACATTGAATAAATTGTAGTAAGGATAGATAAAGTGCCGTTGATAAAATAATACAATACATAGAGGATATCTCATAAATGCTGAAATTCACAATTAATGCATATTTTTATTGTATGTCATACTTGATGTAAATATGTCACCCTGCAAACGTTATTTTATAGTTTGGTTTGGTTTCAATCGTATCTGAATGCGAATACGCAATGCTTTACAGAAACGAATAATATTTATAAAAATAAAAATTAATTTTAGGAAAACCATTGAAAAATATGATCAGTTAAGTGAAAAAAACAACAAAACATAGGGTTACTTTTTGGAAACTCTAGTTTCTATTTTATATTGAACAGAATAAATATTACTCTAAATCAGCACTTGCCAAGTTCGATTTAGCCTGCTATTTACTGTTTGTTTTTAATATTTACGTGTACTTATATAACAAGCAAACACGCAAGGATAATGACTTAAACATTAACATAAACTACATCATAGAAATGTCTTCTAACCACTGAGTTATCGACCTACTTACTTCCTGTTTCGTCTTTTTTACTCCACACATTGAATGCGTTGTTTGTTATAATTAACCTATATAATAATTACACAATCACTTAACTATGTGTATATTTCTCCACACATATATCGTGTTCTTTGTTATGATAACCCTATTAAAACCATATGATCAATAACAAGCGGCGTTAACGATCTAAATTATATTAGCATGAAATCCTTAAGTGCCGCAAACTCTCTTTAAAAGGTTTCTTACGTCTTGGAAATATATGTTATGTATGCAATCAGTTCTTGAAAAAAACTTCTTTTGAATTCGGAACAAAAAAAAAACACACAACAAAATTGCATTTGTTTAAAGGCGAGTTTTTTTAAGTGTTTTGAAGCGGTATTGTTAATAATGGTTGATTGAAAACCGCGATTTATTTTGATAACGATATTGAGATTTCGTCCGTTCCAAGTTTTTAAGATCAGAAATAGTTTGTGGTAAATAAGTTTTTCAATCGTTGTTTTCATTTCCTTACATATCAAAGATATGTTATTTCTACAGCGATGAAACTAATGTACTGTTTCGGGGTAACGCACATATATGTTTAATAAGTTTATTTATATTTAGCACTTATTTGCATAATTTGCAGATTTCTCAGCTCTAAAATGTTAAAAATGTAAATCCCCAGCATTACTACGATGGGGAGCGGAAGTCTTATGCTCTACATGCGCGTATACGAATGCATTGTTGCAGTTTAAATGAACATTTGTACGCGAAAAACATTGTACAAAGTCCATATTGTCAATATGGTGCGATTAAAGATACATATCACTTTTTCTTCAATTGCCTCATTTATACAGAAAAAGAAGTTATTCTTTTTTATAATCTGTCCAGTTTCTTTAAATTTTTGTTATACGTTTGATTGTTTACACCATAACAGCAGCGCTTCTAACTGAGCATAAGCCCCAAGCTTCCTTCTCAATTCTGTCCAATTGTATTTTACCGCCTTTTAAATAAGCAATACTGCAATTCTACCTGCCTAGTGTATTGTTCGAAAATAATATGCATATTTGTATTGTATTGCGTATATGTGCTTTCATGAACTAAACAAATAGTGTTTAAACCAAATGTAAAAACAATACACATATAACATCAGGAATCTGAACATATCAAAATGAACCGAACTAATCCTGGACATAAAGCGGGACCTCAAACATAAGCACGCAAAGCCCTCGCGGTGGTGCTTCATTTATCATGTGTATGGTCATAAACAATCTTTTTAACTGAATATTGATTTATTGGATGGTTAAATGCATGTGTTTGTGCTGAATAAGAATGTATCTGTATTGAGTAATATAATTATGTATCTCTCGATTGATATTACCAATATCGGGTAAACAATACTTTTATATTAAAAAAATGCAGCTGCAATCACTGCTTCTAGTATTTAAAACAACAGAGTTGCTGTCACTTCTTTGATTTATTTATTCCTAAGCGAAAAAAATGTAAAGCGCATTTGAAGGCACATCTCGAGTATGAAAAGGGCGCTGAATAAATGAGGTATAAAACTATCTTTGAAATAATCCGATAAATAATTCCTAATACAATTTCTCAACATTTCGACTAGAGACTACTTTTCTTGAATTAGTTTACTTAATTTGAATTTAATGTCATGTCTCATCCATCATATTAATGTTTAAATATAATGTCAGATGTCAGAATAATTGTGAAAGTCCTAAATTCAATATATTTTCCAAATCTATGTCCTTAAGTTCTCATGGCTCACATGGCTTTATGATTCTTTTGAAAAAAATAACAGTTTTCTTCTTACATATTCAAAACTCATGAACTTTTGTGTAGTCTAGACATAATTGTTAATATTAAAGGTACTTCATGAAAGAAATATATCTTATTTATACAAGATTAAAGTAAATTTTTAAGCGTGGTGTTCACGTCTGTGATATATTCGTTCTTTAACAAAGCGTCCAAATTCAAATTGGACTTTTTTGATTCGCACGTTCAGTATTCTTTGTAAGTTGTTTCCTTTAACAAAACGCTGTCAATAAAACTAATAGTATTGTTACAGTTATTAAAGGGAATTTAGTTAAACTATTGTTTATAAAGTTGGTAAAAAAGACATTTGCAAACAGCGTAGACCCGGATGAGAGGCCGCATGATGCGGCGTCTCATCAGGGTCTGCGGTGTTTGCTTCAATGAATTTCTTTAAAAAAATATTATAAATATAGAAATAAATATACTAGAAATCCCTAATTTTGGAAATAAATTGATCCAATAAAGAAGGATGGGAGGTCGACTGGGCTTAAATGGGATAAATACGTACGCTTAAATGGATAATTGTGGTAAATATTGAACAGTTTTACAAACGGAAACAATATACGGATTAAACTCGACACAAAATATGTATTCTATATGAATGCTTTTGAGAATAATTTGCATAAACATGAGTTTTGTTATTGGTCTCGCATATCAATTTTTCTTATTATTGAAATTGATTTCATAACGTTTCAAAAAACGTTTGCGACAAGTTCAACATACTTGATTGAATTTTCTTCCTCAAATGGTGATATATATGGCTGTATTTCGTCAACGTTTCGGACACATGCATCATTCTTCTAGATGACAATTATTTTATGACGCAAAATATAACAAACTACTGTTGTTATATGCAACACCATATTTGTAAATGGTTTGTATACATAATAAAATAAAAACGATTACAAACAAACTGATATATAACCAACTCACCCATTAAAATAATCAAAGTATAATGCATTGCTAATGGTAACCACACAGCGTTTTATTAATAACTGCATTCAAAACATAAAACATAAGTATGCATGTACTTACAAACAATAGGAACATATTTCGGTTAAAATATTAAGCAAAGCTGGTCAAACTGAGTATCACCATTCATCATTTAATACAACTGGAGGAAAACACCACAAGCAGTTTAAGAATTTTGATCATTCAAATATAGAAACAATTTCCATGAATTGCATGTCATTTACTTATTACATAAAACGATTCCATATTCTTGAAGGCTTGTCATATAAATGATCAATGGATCAATTGATATTTTATAATGTTAAAGTTAATTTATACAACCTTTATCTTTTTTAAATATTAACTTAAAAGATACATTTGCAAAACCGGCATTAATATTCACAAAGTTAAAAGACGGATCGAAAACGTATGCGAACCGAACACGGACTTTCTGTGTTTTGACCCGTAAATTAGTTTCGCTTACGCTAAAATATAAAGGTGTTTCACTGATAATGCCGACTTACGGCGTTACATATAAACATGTTTAGGTGACGATAGTCGATACCTACAAGTGGTATGCTTGGCAGCCCTCATTGCCATAATATAGTTATACAACTAATATATATTGTTATTAAATACGTAACTATTGTTTATCATCATCATCAGCATCATCATCATCATCATCATCATCATGACCACCACCACCACCATCAGCATCATCATCATTATGACCACCACCATCACCATCATCTTTTTTGTTTACATTAAGTTGTACGTATATCATTTGTGGTAAAACCTCATGTGTGAACTTAAATATATTGGTCAGTATATTTCAAGTCTTTAGATAAATACAAGAAAGTTGTTCAACTTAGTTTCTAATGTTTTCACTATTTGAATGTCTCCATATCTTCCCTGAAATAAGCTTTAATTACTGCCATGAACTATCTATCTATCTATCTATCTATCTATCTATCTATCTATCTATCTATCTATCTATCTATCTATCTATCTATCTATCTATCTATCTATCTATCTATCTATCTAGCTAGCTAGCGATCTATCTATCTATCTATCTATCTATCTATCTATCTATCTATCTATCTATCTATCTATCTATCTATCTATCTATCTATCTATCTATCTATCTATCTATCTATCTATCTATCTATCTATCTATCTATCTATCTATCTATCTATCTATCTATCTATCTATCTATCTATCTATCTATCTATCTATCTATCTATCTATCTATCTATCTATCTATCTATCTATCTATCTATCTATCTATCTATCTATCTATCTATCTATCTATCTATCTATCTATCTATCTATCTATCTATCTATCTATCTATCTATCTATCTATCTATCTATCTATCTATCTATCTATCTATCTATCTATCTATCTAGCTACAGCTAGCGAGGAGCGATCTATCGATCAGCACGATCTATCTAGCGATCGACGAGCATCGACTAGCGAGCGGCGAAGGAGGAGCGAGGAGCGAGCGAGCTATCATCTATCTATCCAGCTATCCCTATCTAGCTATCTATCTATCATCTATCTATCTACTCGATCAGATCAGCTAGTTATCGATCTTCTAATCTAGCATCTAGCACTATCTATCTATCTATCACTACTATCTTCTATCTATCTATCTATCTATATCTATCTATCTATATATCTATCTATCTATAGATCTATCTATCTATCTATCTATCTATCTATCTAGTATCTATCTATATATCTATATATCTATCTATCTATCTATCTATCTATCATCTATCTATCTATCATTCTATACTATCTATCTATTTATCTATCCATCAATATATCTTATCATATAATTATCTTGTTATCTCTATTTCGATATAACTATCAATCTTTCAATCAATCGATTGATTGAATTTTCTATCTATCTTTCAAAGTGTCTTTCAATCGATATTTCTATTTATCTATATTTAAAGATATATATGAATATAAAGAACTTAGCACATATATTGTTAGAATTATACATTGTTACACTGCTTCGGAAAATTACTTGGTGATTTTTCAACACCACGATTAAAGTAAAATATAAGTCCTTCAAATATATTATGTATATATCATTGGTAATTTGAAATAAAGATCATTCGGACGATGACTTTTTATATGCTGGTGTTGTCTATTAACTCGAATATTATAATGTATGCTTTGGAAGCTTAAGAAAGATAAGATATTGAGCAGACTTGTTAAAAAAACGCATTTTCATAATTCTCATTTATGGTTCAAACAGTTCAAATATTTTCCGACTTAATACTCCATCAATCCTCTTAACCTATGACGAGTATATTATTAAATGCATTCATACGCTGAATGGGCTTCATGTGACATGTTTTACGTGCCTCCAAAATAGGTTTTATAAATGTCACTTCAGAGCAAAGCCTCTTTTCCTCAAACTAGATGTAAATAGGATGACAGATTACCAAAGGCAAAGTATCTTAGTATTTAAACCATCTTCAAGTTAATAACGATGATGTCAAGTTTTTTTTAAACAAGATAAACCAGATAACACAGTATAGAAAAATGTATCTAATTAGGATACACTGCTTTTATACAAAAAGAAAGAATATTGAAAATTGAAATTAACCAAGCAATTGACAATTAAAATAAACTAAGCACGGGTTTCCAATCCTTATCCGAAATTAACCCCGAATATATAACACAAGTTGACATGAACAACAAATTAGGTAATATGTTAAAGTTGCCGAATAAAAACAACTGTATCGCCATTTTAAATACCCGAAACAGTGCAAAGCATAAATTGATTAGTCTATACAACAATCAATAATATGTAAAAAAAGGTTTGAATTCATCATATAAAAGCCTTTGTAACCACCGTGTGCTTTGCGGTTAGTACTTTTCGGCGTCAGTGCATCTGTACAAAGCGTTTCGTTGATTTGTAATTTAACGACAAGACACTGTTTGACTGAACGCAATATACTTCAGCCAAAGAACTATGTAATACCAGGATTATCTGAAGATGATATTTTCAAAAAATTAGTTTCCATGTTTCCATTTGGAGGTAGTGTATATTGGATTAAATTATTTTTTAGTTCTTATTTTATGTACTGACTTCTACAACCAAATAAGGGATTTATAAACAAACTGTTAAAGTATTGTTAATGCGTAAGGCTTCTTGCACAGTGATGCCTAGACCTTAGTCCCGTAAAGAGTATGTGCATGTCAACAAAGTCTCCCAGAGAGTTAATTCAACCGTTATTGGATTCATTAATTTTCTTTATGTTAAGCGCGAAAATTTATAAAAAGCGCCGTTTTGATGACGTGATATAGAATTAATAATAGGCAAATGCTTTTGCAGTTTGCAGTTTGCAATTTTTTTCTTGATCAATAGGACAAAAACATTTCTTGGAAAAACAATATATAAAGTTTATTCTAACACAACACGCTATAGACAAAGAAGGAAATCAAGTGTGGATAATTCTGCAATAAATTATGGGCGGAACTTAATGTTTCCAAAATAGTTCCGAATAAATAAAGAAAATATTGCAGTAAAATGCACGTGCTAAAACCCGCTCTAAAAGAAATGTAATAAATGTAGCATGTATAAAAAATAATGAAACAACAAATTGTATATTTGGTGATTAGTGGCATAACCACGCCTGCAAATAATGTTATTTGTTAAGAAACGTAATTAAGAAAACATCTATGCTTCGCACTCGTGATTTTATTCCTACGCATATATACTCCTTACTGTTGCTTATTCGACAACAAACCATGATAGAAAAAAAATATTTCTAAAACAATATTTCTTTCAAACATGCAAACATAAGGATAGCTATGATTTCCTTCAACATGTATAATGTTTACCTGTTCGAATTGGATTACAACATGGTTTTATTTAGTTCATCTCCCTCGCTTTTCATTCACTTGCATGTTTTTTTCATGAGAAGAACAATAATAACATAATGATTAAAATGATAAATCCGATTTTAGAGTTTCAAGTGTAAAGAAGATAATAGTTTTGCATTTAAAAATTCTAGCAGATATAAGCGTAGGGACTAGGGAGAACTGATTAAATTTTGACAAATTTGTTTGTGCAAAATCCACAAGTTTGTGTTAATTGTTTTGAGTTGTGTATAAACCAATATTATCAAAATCTCACCCAACGTCATTTACACATAAGTTGAACACGCATTAATACTTACGCTGAAACGATTAATCATGTGGTTTTTTAAACATCATTTTTAACATTAGCTTTGGTTTTATTACAGTCATGGAACGTATTTTATTCAATGCCTCTTCGTATGGTTTTACCCAATATATCCCGATATTAAGATATTATGCCAACGTGTCTACGAAACAGTTTAGTTGCAACACATCCATCTGCTCTGCTATTTAAAATGTGTATTTCTGTTATACCCCATGATAAAATATGTCATTTCTGCATTGAAATAACAGCGGTTAAAATAAACAAATTGTTCTTTTGCTACTGCTGCTGCCGCTACTGCTGCTACTTATGTTGCTGCTACTGATGCTGCTGCTACTGCTGCTTCTGCTGCTTCTGTTTCTACTGCAGCTACTACTACTACTACTACAACTACTTATTCTGCTACTGCTGCTACTGCCGCTATTGTTGCTACTGCTTGTACTGAAGCTACTACTACTACTACTACAACAACTACTACAACTGCTACTGCTGCTGCCGCTACTGCTGCTACTGATGCTGTTTCTACTGCTGCTTCTGCTTCTATTGCAGCTACTACTGTTGCTAATGCTGCTGCTGCTATTGCTGCTGCTGCTACTATACTACTACTACTACTACTACTACTACTACTACTACTACTACTATTACTACTTCTACTACTACTACTACTACTACTACTATTACTACCACTACTACTACTACTACTACTACTACTACTACTACTTCTACTGCTGCTACTGCTACTACTCATATTGCTACTACTACTACTACTACTGCTGCTGCTACTTCTGCTACTTCTGCTACTACTGCTACTCCTGCTACTGCTGCTACTGCTGTTACTCCTGCGACTGCTGCTACTGCTACTACTTTTGCTGCTACTTCTGCTGCTGCTGCTACTGCTGATGCTGCTACTACTACAACTACTACTATTATTACTACTAATACTACTACTACTGCTACTATTACTACTCTCACTAATAATAATACTGCCCCTGTTGCTGCTGCTGCAACTGCCGCTACTGCTGCTACTGCTTCTACTGCTTCTACTGCTGCTGCTACTACTGCTGCTGCTACTGCTGCAACAGCTGCTACTGCTGCTGCTGCTGCTACTTCTTCTACTGCTGCTACTGCTTTTACTTCTGCTACTGCTACTACTGCTGCTACTGCTGCTACTGTCGCTTCTGCTGATACTGCAACTGCAGCTACTGCTTCTACTGCAGCTTCTTCTGCTACTAGAACAACTACTACTACTGCTACTGCTGCTGCTGCTACTGCTGATACTAATGCTGCTACTGATGCTGCTGCTTCTGCTTTTACTGCAGGTACTACTACTACTACTACTACTACAACTACTAATATTGTTACTGTTGCTGCTACTGCCGCTACTGTTGCTACTGCTACTGCTTCTACTGCAGCTACTTCTACTACTACAACAACTACTAAAACCGCTACTGCTGGTGGTGCTGGTACTGCTACTACACTTCTACTGCTACTATTACTACTCCTGATTCTGTTACTACTACAACTACTACTACCACTACCACCAGTCCCACTACCACGACCACTACTACCAATCTCACTACCACTACCGCTACTACTACAACTACTACTACTACTACTACAACTACTATTACTATTACTACTACTACTACTACTACTACTACTACTACTACTACTACTTCTACTACTACTACTACTACTACTACTACTACTACAACTACTACTACTACTACTATTGCAACTACTATTACTACTACTACTACTTCTACTACAACTACTACTACTATAACTACTACTAATACTACTACTACTACTACTACTACTACAACAACAACTACTGCTACTACTACTACTACTACTACTACTTCTACTACTACTACTACTTCTACTACTGCTGCTACTACTACTGCTACTACTTCTTCTACTACTACTGCAGCTACTTCTGCTACTACTGCTTCTGCTGCTACTCCTTCTACTGCTGCTACTGCTGTTACTCCTGCTACTCCTGCTATCGCTACTACTGTTGCTACTGCTGTTTCTGCTGTTGCTGCTACTGCTGCTGCTACTGCTGCTGCTACTGCTGCTGCTGCTACTGCTTCTACTGCAGCTACTACCACTACTACAACAAATACTACTTCTACTGCTGCATCTGCTTTTACTGCTGCGGCTGCTGCTGCTTCTGCTGCTACTGCTGCTGCTACTTTTGCTGCTGCTGTTATTGCTGCTACTAGATGCCACTATTTTTACTTAAGCTGAAAAAGTTACTATAACACCTTGATTGCAGATGAAAAAATTACTCCCACGCCGGTCGACAAGCGACAATTGCGCGATATTTGCTCGATATATCGTATTGAGCGTCGCATGATTGTCGCGCGTCGAGAGAGCGTCGCGAGAATATCGTTTGTCGACCTAGGTTTTTTTAGGTCGATAGGCGACATTCTCGCGATATATCATATTGACTGTCGACTTATTTGTCGTGCGTCGAGAGAATGTCGAGTGTCGCGCTCGAAGGTCGACACACGCCATTCTCGCGACATAATCGCGACATTCTCTCGACGCTCAATACGACGCGCGACAATTCAGTCGACAGTCAAGATTTTCTACGATTTGTTTTCTTAAACCGAGCGCGATATGCGACACTCAAATATTGATTGTCGCATGATTGTCGCGCGTCGAGAGAGCGTCGCGAGAATGTCGTGTGTCGACCTAGGGGTTTTTAGGTCGACAAGCGACATTTGCGCGATATTGGCTCGATACAATGTATTGAGCGTCGAGAGAATGTCGTGCGTCGAAAGAATGTCGTGTGAATTTTAGGTCGACAGGCAACATTCTCACGATATATCATATTGACTGTCGACTGATTTGTCGTGCGTGGAGAGACAGTCGCGAGAATGTCGAGTGTCGCGCACTAAGGTCGACACACGACATTCTCGCGACATTCTCGCGACATTCTCTCGACGCTCAATACGACGCGCGACAATTCAGTCGACAGTCAAGAATTTCTGCGAATTTTTTTTCTAAAACCATGCGCGATATGCGACACGCAAATATTGATTGTCGAACGATTGTCGCGCGTCGAGAGAGCGTCGAGAGAATGTCGTGTGTCGACCTCGAAGGTCGACACGCGACACTCAACTTGGCTCTATCCGGATTCCATAATAATGCGATAAATTACGGTGCATCGTGACCACCGAAATTCATTATACTATTGATGGTGACATCATTTCGTCACACTAATGACGTCATTTTGTGTTTGAAATGTATTGAGGCACGCCACGGGAGAAACTCCAAGATAGGGTAACCTTTAAGCGAACGGAAACCAGCTGTTAATTATTTTTTTGAAAAAAGGGCATATAAGAAACAGAAAATGTATTTATGTCAGTGTAAGATCGTTTGTTATTACATTTGTGATCATAGAATAAGAAGATTTTCTATGATCACTCGTGAAATAACAAACGATCTTACACTGACATGGACAAATATCCTCAATATCATACCACGATGTTGGGTTAATCTGCCAGTAGCTATCAATCATTATGTTAAAATATCTTCGTATATGTATTTTGAAGAAAGAGCATCGCGAAAGCAAACATATATAAGTTTAATTAATTTTCTTAAATGTATTTATGAGCTAATACCAATGCCAAATATTGTGTAATATTGTGTAATTACGGTGTTACCTAACTCATGGACTCAAAGTTAAAACAAATTGAGCGGTTGCTGTTGATCTGTCTAAAAAACTGAATCAATTTAATTTACATTAACATTTTTGTTATACTGAAGTTACATCTGTTATTTCAATATTAATAAATGTCGGCATACATGTAAATTTGCCAGTGAAATCTAACCAAACATCGTTAACAAGTGCAAAAATATGTGTGGGGTTTCCAATTGGGAATACGTGCAAGATGATCACACCTGTGCCAGTTAATCATGAAAACGTTATCATTAGCATTAATTATATTCGAATTCAATACACATCTTGTAAGAACTTTGATGAACACATCACAGCTTGAATGAAACAAAACGTGTACGTACAAGCATTGATATATATTCTACCAGGTGTTTGGAGCAATGCGCGAACAAATAAAACATATGAAATTAAATGTTTCGTTCAAACGAGTCCAAAACCTGAAATAGTAAGAACATCAAGTATGGAATCACATATGCTGCATTTTTAGATGTTTTAACACATTTAGAACATGTATTTTCTTATTTATTTTCTGTCGCTTTTTGTCTTTTGTGTTTTCTTACAATATCACATTATTTTGTATTTTTTGTGCTTCAGCAAAATGCCGAACATTCAACAAAACAATATTAAACAAATATAAAGTCAAAGTAGAAGCAATACCATTTTGTTTTATTTTTATGGCCTGCTGCTTCAAAGAGCGCACCGGATTATATTCTCAGGACATGCTTGTACATATTGTTCAGGCAGATTGTTTCATGCTTTTGGTTGATTACAGTGGCAACATCCAGTGGATACAAAGGTTAGCGATTGAATTATCAATGCTTCATCCCGTTCACAATTCTGTCATATTGATATTTCAATAACGACATCTCTTACAAGTTAATATAGGTCAAAACGGGCAATCAATGCGGGAAGTCACTTGGAAAACATTTGCAAAATTTCGGTAAATATGCATGTATATAGGTAAAATACATCGGCCTTGCGTAAATTAATGAAAATAATTTTATTAGGAAACAAAACAATTTGAATATACTTAACTTATTTCGGTACCATCCGTCGTGTTTATAATCTCAATGTTTTGTAACAATATAGATATATATGTATGTGTTCCTTCATGATTGAAAAAGCATTGTCAAATTACTTTAATTACTATCAAACACGTTAATGGTCGTTTGTGAAGATTTATGGAGACATGTAAAACACATAAATGTGTATTTGCTCTCAACATTATGCAAATAAGAACCTGCCTTTAGTAGTTATAGCAAACTGAAACAATTATGTAAACCTCTAAATCATTCGCATGTTAGAGAATCGACACCGTATAATGTTTCTATATTGCATGTTGTATACTTACTTAATAAAAATGTCCGCTTAGAAATGGTTTCTGAGAAATGTTGAAATAATCTTTGGGCTTTATGGCGCGCCATCAAATTATATGGACAGACAATTCCGTGCGTTTCAATTCAATTTCGTCGGGAATTTATCAATAGTACCATCCATAACCAGACTTTAAATAATAGAGTACCAAAGAAATCAGCTCCTTATCTCTTTCAATATTTATTGTTATTGAAACATTCTTGATTGTCCCCTATGCGCCAATTCATCCTTATATCTTTCATCATACGTATGCAATATGATTTCTGTTTCGGCTGGTCGATGAATAAAACGGTATCTTTTTTATGAGCGGATAATTAAAAAACAGTCAGAACTTCTAAGCGTTGAGCATATAAAGAAAATTGCAACTATCTTTCCACAAAAGATATAGCATGACAGTATTTTTTAAATCAATAAATTAAATGTTAAACACGCTTAATATTTAAAAGATATTGACATGGAAGGTAATATTAACGTTGAGAGCGGGAGTTGGAAATAAACAACAAAGAATTGTAAGCTTAGTTCATTAAAACGTACCGACATATTTAACTTAAAAACAAACACAACACATTCATGATTTATTTTCTTATATAAAACTAGCACTACTTTGATTTTGAAACTTTTTTTAACTAATTTGAAAGTTAGTATCAATTACATTTATACTTTTTATAAACACTTTTATCATAATTGCAAACAAATACATAAATCGTATGTACACAATTTTACAATAATGTCAATGGCGTTTTGAGTACTCTACTAAAGCATCTGCGTTTAGTTTTCCTTGTTATGTTATACTGTCATGACAAATATATATCTCTTATTTATATAAATCAGTTACAAAGAAGAGAATGACGTTAAAAAAGTAAACATAACCTTATCTGACAAGACACAATATGCTTTATGTCAACAGACCTTTAACGTTTACTTATGCCGTGTACAATGAAAAAAATGTTTAAATGCTGGATTAAATGCATCCAAATTGATCGTTTTTAAACCTCCTTAACTATATTTCTTACCCACTGTTGTACACCTTTTCTACTATGCCATCTACTATTGTTCTAATTATAGAAAAGGAATATAACACAAAAATCAAACTTATGTTCATAATAAACAACACTTTTCATCACGGCAAAACCTTAAACATAGCAAATTTTTGTTAGTTTAAATATCAATGAAGTGTATATACTCAGTTAACTACATGTGTCAAATTGTTTGTCCAAGTATTTACAACTTGCCATCCGAAATGCATCATTCTACAACATTCAAAGCGCAAATTTCATGAGTAGAGTTTTGTTAGTAATACAGTGAGTTCCTATTTGCAACTACTTAACAAACCGTCTATAAAAGGGCTTGAGTCAACATAATATATATATAATCAGCTTGACATGTTTAATGTTGAACGATGTTGTACGATGTTTAACGATGTTTAACGATGTCTGAATGTTTCTTAATCTGTAGTTGAGTGGCTACAAAAATGCAAAACGCTTCTGATAATGTTTTTTTATTTCTTCATCACAGGTTTGCAAAACATTTGGAACATTAAAGGAAACATAAGTTCTTAGGAAGATCAATGCACTACATGGTATTTATCAGTAGAAATGTATAGCTGTATCGAGGTGTGAAGTGCTTAACAAAATAAGTTCTTAAAAATGATAGTTACTTGCATGTTACCATGTTTTATTACATGTTTGAGGAAACATGATGTAAGCTTTATGACTAATAATAAATAATTATATAATTACGCAATTTATTGTTTTACTTGGGACTAAATGCAAATAGATCGCCAGAGTTTTTATATATAAATATAAATATATACATAAACATAAAACAATTACATATGATAGAGATTTATCCCAACGTTTTGAGCTGCTGATTAATTTTTGTCCTTTTTTTACCATCAACCCACAATGCAACAATCACATACCGCGATACTAACCTGACCCAATCTGTTCGGTGTGCAATCCATTTGAAGCTTGATCATGGTGACTGCTGCAACTACAGACTAATCTCCCTCCTCATCATTGGTAAAATACTTCAAAGAAGCGTTCACAAATTCACCTTCCATCTTAGTATTGCTACAGATTTGTGAAATCTATTCCATTCTGGATTAACACGAATCACATAGGTTACGTCTGTCTGTTCCGTTTTCAAGCATGGCGCTTATGGTACAGATTTAACAGCTTAATTCTTTTAGATTTTGATGCGGTTTTGCCACATATTACATACGATAGCTTACTGGGGATATTATCAATTCAAGTTTGTCTTACATCAAGTACAATATCGCTTCTCCCTTAATGGATGTACAAATGGACATCATAAGTCAACGTCAAACTAGACGAGGAGAATGCACCTGGGTATTGTATATTGCTGGTTTTACTAATTATGTATGTCTTGGGTAAGCAAATGCAGCAAGTTAATTGGTGTATGTTTCATGTTTAATGACAGGCGAATGTTTAAATATGCAATTACACATATTGGTTTCTTGCTTACATATATGTCAAATGTCAAACTAATGGCATCAGAACATTGCATGCGTGAGTGACTTTCAATTGTATATAACACCAAAACTCAATTGGCTCGATACGATAGATTATTTAACATAGGCAAAACAGTGGATTTTGTTGTTAAAGTTGTAATAGGGTCTCCGCCTTTTACGAAGGTAATAGAAATTATATTAGTTAATACAACAATTGTTTGGACTTAAAAAACGGTTTGGTAATGATGAAACAGAACGCAAAGTACTATTCTTCGAGTTGTTGTGTTATGTTAGTCGTGGTATTGCTGCTTATATAAATACCTTTTAAGCGTATATTCACCACTGGGCACGTTAAGTGGTTGATATTAATCGCGCAAACTTTTGATGAAGCCTCCACAATCATTCGAGGTTCGGAACAAGGGACGAGCTACTGAGTGTACTTCACTTGCAGATCATCATCCTTACTTCAAAAGACGCGGGTCAATACGGTTGCGCAATCCTCCTCTTTCTATTAGTAAAACTGCTTATGTCCGCACCACTTATTACGCACTTTCTGCAAATTGAAGCAGTCAAACGTTTGGTCTCTTTTGGTCCGTTACTGCAGCATTTGTAACATTTTAAAAAGGGTGGTATATACATTTCAACATGGATGATTAGGAATCAAATCTTCAAATCCGGCGTCAAAGAATATGTTTACAAAAGATATAATATTTGCATCTGATGGTATGCGTTTGCCATTTCGTGTGACGTAGCTACGATTGATAGCGGCTACATTTTGTATACAAAGCTCACTTGCAATATGTATAATGAGTTGTGCGATCGAGCTCTGGTTGCCCGATGTCACCTTAGGAAGAAATAAGGCGTTTATGCTTCGTTTTCTTCGCGGCAAAATAAAAAAATAGATGGAAATCAACGATCCACACCATTATCTGGAGAAATTATCTGTATAAACATATATGTTCTGACTTAAAGCGGGTATGCACTATTTTTATGTGTTAAATTGAAATATATTAATATAAATATGTTACAATAATACAAAATAGGCAAGACAAATTATACATTTAAGACGAATTTCATAAAATGCAGCAAAGACAAATTAGCATCCCGAGCCGATTGTAACGAAGATATTTTGTAGATTCTGTCCTACAATAACCGAAGCATTCGTCTTTTTATTGGGATCGGAGTTCGTGTTCGTGTGTCTCATGAATAAATATCGTTTCAGGAAAATAAAATGATCCGTAAAACTAAATTTAGATTCACATTGTACATGCATGATATACATGCTGGCGAATTCGACTGTACAGACATTTTCGATTTCAGAATTAACTATCTGGTTTATTTCACATTTTTCGATACATCTCAATTTTTATTTTAATTTATGTTGAAATATGTGTATAATAAGTTATTTTTACACATTTTACAAATGTATATAAATTAATACATATTTGACAAAATCTTATCATTCTAATACATTAAATGAAACAGCTTCCGGACTTTCAGATATCCGTACTAAGAATTTATATTTGTTTCCCCACTTTGGATTCGTCTACTATATTAACATATGCGGTAGGTAAACGTGAGCCTTACTTTTGAAATATACGGCTACTATGTTGATACCTATACTACCTCCAGTGAGACTTACGTTTGTATATGAACACGTTTTACATATCAGTATACATATCGATTTGATTGGGGCATGATGTACTCATGTAAACATTATTCTTAATACAAGGTACTGTGTACTAACGGTTTGTCGTTTAAATAAATAACATTTAAAAACGTTTATGTACCAGTGTTTTTATTTCATAGTAAAACTTGTCGGAAGGCATGAATTCATGACTTCATAGACCGTATGAAATCGAGTGCACACATATGATTGAATCAAAGAGTTAATTGAGATTTGTATTGCTGGCTCCAAAACAAAAACCTATTCGCTGGTCACACGTTAATTACGGTCAATCGTATTAGTGGAAACAAGTCAGATGTTTGCAATTCCACGTTATTTAATTTTAAGAACAGCAGACAGTTACACTGCAATTATCAAGGCCATGTCCGCTTCATGAAACTGTTATATCAATCAGCTTTTTAAATAAAACTGCGTGCATACATTTGAATGTGTGATAACCGGTACACCACAATATTGAATGTTTCGAATTATTTGCGAAACAAAGTAACTTTAGGAAAATGTTAGAACTATATAAGTGAATAATTAGGAATGCCATAAAGTTACCTATGTGTTCCACAAAAGAAATATAATGCCTAATTTTATTTATTATACAATAACACTGTGCAGCGACTATAATTCGGCAGAATTCAGAGAAGTGTACATATTAGGTGTTTAGATATCATGATGATACAATTGTGATTATGAAAAGTGGATTGCACATTTATGTTCCATAAAACAAAATGTAATTATTACGGGAAGCCAATACCCTCGAGTGCAAAGCAGAACTGCGATGATTTCAGGAATAGATTGGCTATAATTTTTAATTGAAGGTTTCTGAAGCATAACACTCTACGTAACTATAAATGTGTTAATACATTTAATATACTTTGATCATTTGCGTCGATGTGTCAAAGCGGATGAAATAATCTGACATTTAACTCGTATAGGTCATTTGTAATTTCAATAAAAGTCAGCGTGCCGATCGATTCATGCCATATAAATCTTATTTCGTAAATAGTATGTGTTATCTTTTTTGTTTTGGAATATGAAATTCATTAATTAATTGTTTACACGACTGTCGCGTAATAAATTACCAACAACGACACAAAATATTCAAAATAACACTTTAAATTATTCCGCGAATAATTATCCGTGATAAATACGAATGCAAATAGTAGCAGTAAATAAACATTAAGGATGAAAAATTACTGTAAAGACAACCAATTTATTGTATTTATATCAACGTTTTGAACATAGCTCAGTGAGTATGGTGAACATATTACGATCAGTAAACGTAGTGTTGATTATCCCTTTCAGTGCGGGAACCGAATTTTGAAGGCCTTTGCAAACAGTTTGGATCCAGATGAGACGCCACATAACGTGGCGTCTCATCAGGATCCAAACTGTTTGCTATTCTGATAGTATTGTTTGAAAAAAAATCGAAGAAAATGCTAATTTTAGAAATTCAGCAGACGACATTTTAGCAGAAGACAAATTTCCCAGCATGCAAAGGGTTATTTCGATTTCAATGGAGTAATGCAGCATTTGCATATGTGTATTTTTACCTTTGATACTTACGCGTAATGTGCTTGTTTTAGTGTTAAACATGAGTCGATAAATATTGAAGAATTTAACAAATAAAACAAAATCGATCATTTTGGCCCATACAAGCTAAAGAGATTTCTTATGACTATAGTTTGCAACATTCGAATGGCATTTCAAATTCATTTTAACAATGAGGCTTGGCAATGTTTTGTTTCAATTTCCGTTCGTCTCCTAAAACATGAGTAGCTTTGCAATCAATTATCACACATTAAAAAATACGTATGTACTTAATATAGAAATGACATGTTATATTCCAGATCTACGTGATAAGGGTGGGAGTTTGTCTTTTTTAGAATGCTGCCGATTTTTAATAGGCAAAAGTCTAGACAGAAAATTGACACAAACTAATAGTCCGACAGAAAAGTGGCAATTTTTCACCCAACCTGACATTATGATGTATAGTAAATGTTTAAGTGTTGTGTGTTAGGGAACATGTTACTGATGAGGAATCCAAATGATGCCGGGCGGGTATGTTTGGCGGCCGTGTTCAGTCTTATTTGTTTAAAATATATAGATATGCATTATAATGTTATGTTGAGATTGTTATACATGTTCAATATAAATAAAGAAGTGCAAACGTGTGCAGTATAGAAACAATTAAGATGACGTCCAAAATGTATGTTAGATGGCTGCTAAAAGTTTGCGCCTTAAACCAAGATCACATCCAAATTTTCTCATGAGAATAATGAATATGGAAAAACTATTACAATTAAGTAGCAGTTAAGTGTTAAATAAGTGTTCAATAAAATTAAGTTCAATAATACATATGCAGAGTATAGTATAAAAAGAACACATCGACCTAATCCTGACCATTGGAGAACATTTATATTATCTTTGTGCACACAAACAACAACTTCGTCAAAGGTGTGATTTTTGTTTTGAAAATATACCGGTGTAATATATGTCATAAAGTTTATTATATATCAATTGAAAAACCATTATATGTATTATTCAACCTATGTTTTTTAAGGCCATGATCAGATCACATATGTCATCATGGTATAAAGTAGTATGTATACTAGTTCAGCTCATGTTGTGCGGTGTTGTCTTGCATATTGTGATTTTCTAATTTAAATATTAGTTCAGTTCCCTTGATTGTCTTTGATACCAACAATTACATAACGCAACAAGCTATAATTCTCCCCTCTCCCATCTTTCCATTCTCATAGACCAAGTAAGTTATCAAACGGGTATGAATTGTCTGATAATTGTAATATTGTATTATGCCAACCGGAACCTCTTAACAAGCGCAAAAGATAGTACATGGTAGTCTCACTTGATTACACGAGAACCAAAGTGTTGAACATGGGTTATCGCGTGTACACCCACATTTGACTAATTAAAGCAAATTGAGCGTAGCTTATTAACATTTGATTCTACTGTATTCGGTAAAAGGATGTTTGTCGCCTCATTCTTCGCCAACCATAGTCACAACCTTCAGATTGGGGGAGTCTGCATCTAATGCGTGTTTGCATAGACACGCCTTTATGCGAAAACGATTCACATTATCCGTGGTTGGCGGCAAGCTTGTTAGCCATGGTATAGCCTTACCTAACTGGCCTAACCTTGCTGCTTAAAGAGTTTGTCTTGTAATAGACATTTCCTCTGTATTAGGCTGTCAATGGCATGCTGAGACAAATCTGGTCGCTTCCTTCACAACTTCTTTCATACAAGCTGTCACATCGGCTTATTGTCTGATGGCGTAACATGCCTTTAGCTTCTTAGTAACTGTACCCTTACCGAACCAACATATCCAGTTGAGTGTCGCATCAAGAGATAGCGTGAGAAGACAGCAAGCCAGGCGCGATATTTCTTAGATGTTTGGCAATTTGCGAATGTATCAACAAACCAGCTACCACATACATGCAAGTGCGTTCTGCGTTTACAGCATTTACACTTTGCCTTATCATAATTACGTCAGCTTCTTCGTGATTTTTTACCCGCTTGATTTGCTTATTACACCTTTATATATTTCAGTTGGCGTATCATGATCCCCTGTAATGACCAACGTGTGTGGTTGAGTGTGTTTGAGTGCACAAGAGTTGAAATTATTTGACCATGCATAAAGCATGACAAATCATGTAGATCAGCTGCTGTTTGTTCTCAATGACACCTAGTATAACATTATGTGGTGGTAATGCCATGTCTACCGTTAGTTGATACACCCTTGAGACATTGGATTGTCTTCCTGACCTTGCCACACTCTTGGTGCTGAACTCCATGTATGGGTCAAACACTTAATAGACATAACATTTATTCAGATTTGATGATGTCGCATATAACACTTAAAGTTGTCAAGAGAGTCATATATCTTTCCGTCTAAGGGCAATAAATGACTTAGAGGATAGCAGATCCCTCTATTACTGAACATGTGATCTGGCTTACAATGTGCGGGTAAGACTACTTTTAAGTTGTTTTTTTAACACATACTTGGGCTTTCTTTACTGAGTTCCCCTTATTCAGAAAACATAGCAGTATGTACTGGAACCAATTCAGGGTTTAGTGTATGGTTAATATCAGTTTCCCCAGAACTAGCGTGTATTCCAATCACTCTTGAGTAAATCAGATTGATGTCATACACATAGGTGTCTGAATATCAAATGTGATTTCTATTTGTAGACAGATCTTGTGTTTCATCCAATTTAGATATTGACCTATAAAAATTGTCCAGCAATTAGTTTTCAAATTTAATAATTTGGATTTTACCAATATCGATTGCTTGATCAACATTAGCAGACGTCGGTGTTATTGTTCCAGTCATAATTGTCATTAGACTGCGGTGATACTTGCTTGGATCCAAAGGATTAGTACATTCTGTTAATTGTTCTCCGAATACTTGCTTTATCCTAAGCATCTGCAGTAATTCTCTCCCCGCTTTCTTTTTTGTTTCGTTCATCAGTCTTTACTAATTTGGCGCTGCTCATGTCTCTCAGATCTTCTTCCATCCTGCTGCAAATATGCAGGCTCAAACTCTAAACCTTGAGAGTTTCAGGTATATGTGTTGACCCAATAATATTCTTCCTTTAATGGTCATATCTCTTAAAAGTCGTTTCTATGAACATCCCCCTGACCCTACAAAACTCATCAGGAAGTGCATACCACGGAGACGTAGTATAACCTCCTGAAACTGCTATTGAAGTGTCCAAACAATATTGACTTGAACTCTATATAGTTGTCGATCACCTGTAAAGACAGTTTAGTTCTGACCATGATGTAATGGTAATATTTTTTTTCATTTTTAGAGATGTCAGTATTGTTCCTGGGTATGTAGGTTACATATCTATAAGTTGCAAATAATATACCTTTGTCTTGGGTCTGACTGTATGTCCCTTTTCTCAGCAGAACCGCGTATTATATCATTGTATTCAGGACGTTTTTATTTTTTTTAATGTATCTTTAAGAAATCAAGTTTGCTTCGCATGATTTGCGGACACAACCAAGTGGCAAAACCTGTTTTGGTGTCATTTCTACTGAAATCTATCCTTTCTCCGGTCATTGAAATTGTTAAATTCCTACTTACCTTTGACACTACATTTGCTAAATGATCTGAAGAAACATATTTTGTTGGACTAAAACATATTTCGACTGAAATAATAATGATGGAAGCAACACCAAGGGGAGAAACTAGTCTTGAAACACGCTTCACTTTTCAGGGGATGTAACGTGTGAAAACTATTATTGAATGTATAAGAACATAATAAAATATAATAATTATTTGTATTTGTATAGTCCATTCTTACCCGATGTAAATCAAACGGATGTACATCATTTGTGCTTAACAAATATGTGAATCCAACCGAGTGGACTACATGAGTATAACGTGATTGTTTAAAAATGCCTTGAATCCGTTAATCCATTTAAAAAACATGCTCGTATTATATATATATAATAAAATATATTTTGCTAATTGTTTCCTTATACAATTTATGTTCATGTAACTTAAAATTAAACATGAGTATAACATTCCGACTTTTTTATCGTTTCTGTTCTATTTTATTTATTAATAAGAATATAAGAAGGCATTTATTGTCTTTTAATAGACGATCTATGATATGTTTGTTTGCCTGTCTGTCCGCATAACATCATGTTGCAATACTGCACGCAATTTTCCTTCTTAAATCAAATGAAATGTTTGTATGTTACGTTTACATTTTTCCCCTTGTGAACTTTTGAAAACGATATATAACATCGTTGAAGTTTATCGAGGATTACATTATGTAAGGTGATCAAGAGATGTTATGAATTTTACTCTGGTAAACGAGCTTCACATGTGAGGTAAAAAGCATACATTTTTCAGGAAAGTTGGTTTAAGACAAAACGACAAGAAGGTATGTATTGTTTTGATACAAATATCCCAACAGGGCTTTCTAACGTATAACGAAGAAAGTTAGTATGACAGAGAATTTTGATATAAATACAAGTGTTATTAATAGTTTTTTTGGCATCGGTACATATCATTCAATACATTACATTTGTATAGAATGATAAATAGTTTACCTAACGCAAAAAGTGCTTGGTAGAATCTAAAACTGTGTACAAAGGCACAAACGAATTCTTTTATGCAACACGATTATATATATCTTTTTTTCGTCTCTTCGTACTTGCTTTACATGTCATCAAATTGCCATTAAACGAAAACAGTTTATATTCAGTCCGACGAAAGCATCGTAAAAGCCGTTTTTAGCAAATCGAATAGGAAACCAATCGCAGCCAATCAAAACTTGTTTTGTTCTCTGTCTTAGATTAAATAATAAGTTATAAAGTATCTTATAAAAGGTTTAACTCTAAGTACTTTCTTGAACAAACCAGTTTAAATTTCTACAAGTGAGAGATTCGCAGTTGACTGCTGAAAAACAAAATCAACCACAATGGAACAATATTAAACAAAAACAAAAGCACACGTTTCTTTAACAAATGATGCATTGTTGAACAAACATAACACCGTCGATTAAGCATCGCTATTAATTGGTCTTTTACTTTGAAATGTGAACTCAAACTTCGCCCTTGTCGTTTGAGCCTTGGGTCCGATACTCCGTCTTATCTTGTATATCACTTCTTTAACAAAGCTAAATAATGTTGTTGCAAAGTATAAATAAACTCGCATTTTCTAATTAAAATTGTCACAAACGTATGTTTCAATTGACAATCAAATACGAAATACTAGTTAATCATATACAAGGAATACGAAATACTAGTTAATCATATACAAGGAATACGAAATACTAGTTAATCATATACAAGGCAAATGAAATCTGTTCATTTGTGATATCAAATGTTATGTCGAGGTTATTTTTGCAATATAATGTATATCAAGGTGAATATAAAGTACGATTGTCTATTTTTCATTTGTTCGAAAACAAACGTATGCAAATACAAATATGTAAATTGTTTATAATAACAAGATTATAATTTTGCGGTTTGTGTTTGATTATTTAAAAATGCGTTTTAGGGTAAAAAACTGGTAAGCAATCTGCATATAAAGAGCGTAATTATCATAAACCGGAACATGTTGGTAAAACGAAAAAAGTGTTTTACATGCGGAAGTAGTTTTTATAATTAGACATGCATTCTTGTTAAACATCCATATGAAACACACACATACAAACACATATATACTGCTTTATAAATAAATTAACACTTTAAACACAATATTTGTGAGCATTATATTGTTTAATAACTTATCGCTATTCAAGAAGAATGAATTATAGTGTTATTTATTTTGTTTGAGTAATCACCTGGCGTATCTGATTTAATAACAGGCTTTGTTCCTTCCGAGGAATGCGTTAACGATATCATCGTTTCTAGTTTGATTGAACTCAATATAATGCGAACTGTGATCGAGATCATTCCTCGAGTTTCACAGAAAGTATTTTAACATTCGCATGTGACAAATATATAATCATTGTATGTCCATGCACCCCAATCTCATTTTTGCAATTCCATATCATATCATTCTTTCCGGCATGTAAAACAGTCATACAATATGTCTTCAAGCGGAAATTACATTATAGAAATCCTGATGATAAAACGATACACATATTCTATTGGGAAGTTTATAAATGCCATAGACACTGGTCGCTTTGTCCAGAGCTGATACACGGAAATGTCATTAACTCATACGTTTCTGTACGTGTATTTAACCGTAATTAGTAAAAGTTGCATTTACAAACATATATATACATCGAATACTGCTATGCGTCGTAAGCATGTTATATCTAGATGGATGTGATACTGTCAAGTAATCATCTCAAAGTAAATGCTTAGAAAGGTTATATCAATTTTGAAAAATTACTGAAAACAACAACCTATGATCTTTGAATGTCAGGGTGCAGATTTGTAGTATATACCTTGAACATATAGTAAACTGATTTACATCTGGTATTTTGTGTTTGGTTTGACGGTTCTATTCAAGCTCCTTGTGGATAAGTCAACGACCTTGTTCAACATCAACAGGCAAATACAATCAAATAAACTCAAGTAAATATGAAGTTTATATGATGCAAAAAAAACACATATACAGTACCCACGGCGAGTAATCTCAATATTTTTTATTTTTGATGTTCATTTATGTTAAGGCAGTGTACGAGTATTCATCATCAAGTTAACATTGAACATGATGAAACAGGTGTGTAAAACTGTTAAGAGATTGTTCATTGATTTCATGATAACAGACAGGCTTCAACCATTTTGTATAACAGACCTTTCAAGCAAGCGAGTTCAAACTATTTAAACATCATTTTCTTTTTTTATCATAATGAAGTAAAAAAAGTCGTTTGCTACATTATATGTATATTATAAATATATTTTTTTTATTTAAACGTTGAAGTTGTAACCCCGTATATACATGTAGTCTACTATTTATAAAATATACACACTGCTTTGTGTTTTCGTCGAATTTTACGTCATTCGATTTTCTTTCGAAAAAAAGGATTAAATCATTAGAAAGCTATCTTAATGAGATTTATAAATAAATTTGGTAAAATCTGAGTAACAAAATATACCTGAATAATTGTAAAGAAAACGAGTTTATGTTTCAATAGTAAGCTATCTAATTAAGAAAATAAGAATATTTGAATAAACAGTTTTCAATATAAAAATCCGCATCGTACGTTTGGTTTCATATTTCCTGATATTAAACGTTTCAGTACGATAGAACATCAATAAATGCGAATAACGCATTCGTATATGTGTGCGTGAAATCTCGAAGCACTCTGTAAGTGTGTCATCTTCGTCTGTTTTTTACAAGAATATATATAAAAGAATCTCGTGGCGTTTCTGTCTTTCATATTCATTGACATAAACTAACATAAATCGGCGGTGTATAACCTTCTGATGTTACCGATTACTCCGCTAATGTAATTATATTGTCCAGCCTTTCAAACGTTCAAACGATTGTTTTAGACCGATATATTACTTACCTTAAAGTACACATCATTGGTCTGAAACGACAATTGATGGTATGTCATTATATTCGATCATGCACACTTAAATTTGACTGCCAAGATACGATTATGCAAAACAAATGCCCGATGTCGCCGTTTCTGAAAGAAATGTATGACAGAGTCTTACCGTGTTGTCATGAACTTGAAAGAATATTTCACAATTCGTGCAAACTGTCGTCAACATTCAATTTGTGTCTCGGCAATCTCATTTAGAATGCAGTATTCAATACCCACACAGACAACTTAAACGTATTTCTATACGCTTAATTAAGATTAGAAGCCGCATCCACGACGTTTGCGAAATTCGAGTGTGTTTTAGTCCGCATTGCTGATTGAAGCTTGTATTTTAGTTTCAATTTGCAGCGCTCATTATCAAATATGGGGTGACTATAACATTAAGAAACGGTCCAAATAAATATCGTAACATCTTATCGTTTGATCCGTGTCCGCTATGTGTTGTCAATACATTCGAATGCAAAGAACTCCTCATCTACATCATTTACCTTACGTTAACTGCACGTAAAAGATCAAAAGTCACGGGGTGTATACTTCAAATTGAAACACTTCACACATGCTACGCAAAATGTATTCGATATGAACAAACGTGTTACAACAAAGCACTGTTTCCCTGGCGAGCAAAATAGTCAACCATTGTAGAATGCTTGCGCAATTAGTTTCTATATTGAATGTAAACAACTATGAACATAGTAAAGTTGACGCAAGCTTCTTTCAATGACACGTATAGTTGTTCTAGTTATGTTTGTTCTTCGTTGTAATCGACAATCCAACGTTTGCCTGTACGCAAGAGCTTGGTGAAACCTTAAACATCTGAACGTAATAAAATAAATAATTTTAGTCACTAAAATATACTTTTCAAACAATTACACAATTGAAATTGTCGATCGAATACGCTTACTATTAAAACGAGTATATCGACTGACGCAATATACATTTAAGTCTTGAAATATTATTTTTAAAACAAAACAAAAAAAAACTCGAAAATTATAGTGTGTGCATTATCATACAAATAATAGAAAACTCTACTAGACTATAATTAATATTTTATAAACATTGCTTCTGCATCGATACTGTTTTTCTACCTAATTTTAAATATGTGTTAAAGGGGCCTTTTCACAGATTTTGGCATATTTTTAAGTTTGTCATTTAATGCTTTATATTGATACATGTAAACATTGGATCTTAAAAGCTCCAGTAAAAAATCATGAATAAAATAAAAACAAGGAAAAAAAAGTAGCAGGTACCAGGGCTCGAACCAGTGACCCCCGGAGTCCTGGAGTTAGTCTGAAGTAAAAGCGCATTAGCCCTCTCGGCTATTCCGCCGAGCATACATAGCTTATGTATTTTATTCCTTATATAAGCAATCTTCGTAGTTTCGTAAATTTAAACGACAACAACAAAACTATCCATATTATTCAATCGTTTCGCGTTGCAACGCTTTATAATTTTTAGGTTTTCAAATCGTCAAAAGATACATATAATGGCTATATTAGACTATGGTAAATGTTCAGTAATACTGTTTCCTCACAAATATCATAACTTAAACGAAAATTTGCGAATCTGAAACAACTTTTTTCAATTTTGTCAATTTACCAAACCGTGAAAAGATCCCTTTAAATGTTTCAATACATAATTCTGGTTATATCATAAAACAGTTCCAGTAATGTCGTGTTTGTTTCAATTGTGTCAACAAATTTGTCATGTATTATTTTCTAGAAATTTAAGTGTAACTGCTGTTAAAATACTTAATGAAATATGACTTTTATGATGGTAGAACGTGACTTTATAATAAGTAAACGTCATAATGTGCACGTAGGAAAATATTTAAACTATTAATTAATATACACCATGTAGCTTTGTTTGTTTTATTTGTGCATACATGTCAAACAATTTACAATTCAATGCAATCAAGGCAATAAATAACGTAAATAGCTGTACGTAGCGATTTGTCATGACACTTGATATTTTGTGTTTATCAAAAAATTAAAATAATAAAATATCGACACAAATCATATATGCACTCGGCACCAAGGAATGGAGTCGAGTCTATGAGAATATTTGACTTTGATGGTACGAAGACTGTGAGCTATGTACACGAATATAGGGCATAAATCAAGGTTAATATTGTTTGAGAATTGCGCGATATGTGGGGTTTCTTACGGACGAATCTTTGCGGTGGCATCTGATACCATTTTAAATGAGGCACATCGAATGGAGTAAACATACATCAGTGACGTCTGCAGTGCTGCAGTGAATCACTCAAAGAGTTATTGATACCCGTGTCTTTATTTAAAGCATTTTACAAAACAATTCAATTCTGCAGTAGATTATACAAAATCATGCGGATATGTGGTGTGCCTTGCAGTGTTGCACTACACCATTCCGTGACGTAGAGTATTATGTCGCACATAATTTACATTGAGTAACGTTAAAACGTCGGTTGAATGATAACAAACTTACGTTTTGAGTGTCGTTCTGTGCCGTACCGAATGAAAGAGCGGCGTATAGTACGTGTTGCACTGTATACTGCACATAGCGTATTGTATGGTAAAACCACAAAATAAAAAAATATACCTCCACATTGATCACAATCTGCATTCAAATTGAATAAGCATTTGTTTTTGCTTTTGAAAACGTTCATTAAAAACGCAGCGTTAATAATTATAAAAATTAGTCCCCATATTTTTGTTCTGCGTTGGAAATTCAGAAATTAAAGAAATTGTTTGGGATGCCATGTTTGCTACTGCTATGCCCATTACTTACGGAATACTTCTGACGCACATTTTGTATAGCAACTCGCTTTTATGTGCTTGGTACTGTGATATTGTAGTTACATTACATAAATATATATGAAAGCGAAATTAAAGTGTATGTTTGAAGAATTGTATTGCTATTTGTTCTTAATGTAATTGTTTATGTGTGTAAAGTATAATAAACAATAAGACAGCGAGCCCAATTATATGGTGAGTGAATTCTTTAAAAAGGACTTTAATTTGATAAGTTTCTATGTGTGTTGTATGCAACAGCCTCATTTTGAAGTAGCACTTCCCTGGTTCTTGGTCTTAAGGATAGAGTGTGCCTTTGAATAATAACGGAGAAAAATATAGTGTAAAATACTTTAAGGGGCATAACACTGCTTAGTGTAACGTGTCGGTTTGACCGAGCGTCGGTCTAAAGTATGGTTCAGACGTTAAATTGAATATACAATATATCATAATAGATTGGTTTAAGCTACATTGCCTTATGATTTACTATAAATAACATAATTGGTTTAAAACCGTTAATCAATAATAATCTAAATGCTATATATCTCTGACCACTAAATATAAAATCCTATTATCTATATCTATTCCCATCCTCAAACTATTATAGTAAATAACAGGTCTCCGAATCATGTTGATAAGACCTCGAGCTACGTTGAAATGTCACTGGGTCTGTTATGACCTCAGCCATACTAACCGAAAAATATCTAAGGACGTTATTAAAGGGGCCTTTGCACAGGTTTCGGCATGTTTTGAAGTTTGTCATTTAATGCTTTATATTGATAAATCTAAACATTGGATATACAGAGCTTAAGTAAAAAATCAAGAATAAAATTTAAAAAAAAAGAAAAAAGATAACCCTCAGCAGGGCTCAAACCACTTACCCCAGGGGCCATATTCCATTAGCTTCTTAAGTTAAAAAATAACTTAAGTTGGGGTATTTTTTTCTTATCTCCACTATTTTTTCCTTAAAAATAAAATTTAACTTAAAGGGATCTTTTCACGCTTTGGTAAATTGACAAAATGGAAAAAAGTTGTTTCAGATTCGCACATTTTCGTTTTAGTTATGATATTTGTGAGGAAACAGTAATACTGAACATTTACCATGGTCTAATATAGCCATTATATGCATCTTTTGACGATTTTAAAACCTAAAAATTATAAAGCGTTGCAACGCGAAACGATTGAATAATTTGGAGAGTTCTGTTTTTGTCGTTAAATTTTGTGAAACTACGAAGATTGCTTATATAAGGTATAAAATACGTCAAGTATGTGTATTCTGCGGAATAGCTCAGTAGGCTAAAGCGTTTTTACTTCAGGACTCTGGCAGGACTCCAGGGGTCACTGGTTCGAAACCTGCTCCGGGCAATGTTCTTTTCCTTTTTTAATTTTATTCTTGATTTTTTACTGGAGCTTTTACGATCCAATGTTTACATTTATCAATATAAAGCATTTAATGAATAAGTTAAAAAATGCCAAAATCTGTGAAAAGGCCCCTTTAAGTCGTATTCCATTAGCATCTTAAACTTAAGAAATATCTTCAATCGATATATTTTTATCTTATATTTAAGATTTATTTTTATGTCCCTTAACTTAAAGATTTTTTAACTTTTTTTAGCAGCCATCTTGAAACGCTTAGGCTTAAACGAAAAGCAATAATTTCTCTGTGAAAATCATCAATTTTTCGTGATTTTAAAAAAGAAACAATTTTCCAACAAGCTGTCAGGTGAGTTTATTTGTATTGTATCAAGACGATCCTTTAACTACATAACTCTATCCGCATAATAAACTTCATGACTGAAATATAAGACAACTCTTTCATGAGCTTCATCGAACGTTGTGGATTTTAATTTCTTTTTCTTGTGTCTAAAAACTGCGCAAATGTCTATTTGGTTTATGCTGATAATGCATAAAAAATATGATATCTGTATGAATATTCCATTTACGCTTTGTGGACTTAAATTAGAGAAATTAATTTGGATCGTCAATGCAGCAATATCGGACAGGATCTAAGTTCGGACAATACTGATTTCACCGAGTATTTCCACACTTTAATTTATATTGAAATATATGAGACAGACGACAAATTTGTTGACAGCAGGAGTTAAATGTATACTTTGCTATTTAAACCTGTTTTCATCGTTTTGATCGTCCTGTCAAAACTGTAAACATACGATGACACTGTTTACTTCCCTGTGTGGTTTGACATCAAAGGAAGAAAGATACGTAAATGTTTTCTATGTTAAGGCGTCTCTCATGGTAATTTAACTAAGATCATAAAGCAGTTAAAATGTTGTTGTTTTAAAAACAAAATCTCGAACTAAGTCAAAGAATATAAGTATTCAAATCAATTATGTTTAAATTTACCAATATTCAAAGTGAACAGATAATGTTAAAACAACTCTTACCATTTTCCCATTACTAACGCCTCCCAACACCTCTTAAGCAGACTATATTTGAAAGCGTTGAGTTAAAATGAGAATTTACTCACGATGAATAAGGTAACTTCTTACATCTCAAGGTTTTCATTAAATTTAACAGCTATTTAGTAATAATATGCTTTGTTTGTGTTTAACAATAAAGATGCAACTTAAGCTTACTCTGCTGCAAACTTCCTAAAACATTGAAAGGGTTAACTAGTTTTGTAATGCATACACCAAATGGTGATAGCTTTTGAAATCGTTACACAGTTTTATTATTTATTTCAAATACAGGAATGCCATTACATCCGTCCGCCACGCCTGGACATGCTAACTGAATGAACAGACCACGAAATAATAAAAAGATACAGACTGAATAAAGCAAGCATAAATTATCTAAGGGGATGATTGGGGCAACTTAAAGTCTCCGTACGGCCAGACATAAAAGCATGTCTGCTCTTGAATTTTTTTGATAATGTTACGTTATCTTGCCTCTGGAGAATTCCTAATAAATGATGAAGACCTTCATCAGGTCAGTCAGTCAACGGTTTCAAAAGTAATAAGTGAGGTTCTTCAAGAACTAACATCATCAGACAAGGTCCGGGAGCATATACGTTTCCCGACATCTGTGCATTACCTGGATGCAGAAGTGGCTCAATTTGCTGGTGTTGCAAATTTCCCAAAAGTTATGGGTGTGATTGACTGAACTCATGTGAGAATCCTGGCTCCCTCTTTGGAAGAGGAAATTTATGTGAATAGAAAAGGTTTTCACAGTATAAATGTCCAGCTGGTATTTGATGCTTTTGACACAATCATAGATGTTGTTGCGATGTGACCACGATCCTCACATGATAGCCGGATTTTACATAATAGTGGGGTTAGACAGCTGTTTGAGGAGGGAATCATCCCCGTCGTTGGAGATAGTGGTTATCCCTCTCGAAGATGGCTGCTTACCCCATACGCAAACCCTCAAGCAGGACAACAAACCCAGTACAACAGGTAATTATATATTTATATTGCCATGTATAGGATATCACATTTATGTTGCCCATAAAGAGAATGACACACACATTTTAAGTGTAAAACTTTTAATAACATAATGAAAATAAATCTTGAGCCTATAACTCTAAAATTTAATAACAGTAAATAACAAGAATGCCAAACTGTCACAAGATAAGCCCATTAAAAGGTTTTGGACAACCGGATATCTTTACCATGACCCATATTTGAACTTGACCTACATATCATCTAGACACCACTTCTGACAAAATTTGGTGAAGATCGGATGAAAAATATTTCAATTAGATAGTGGACACCATGCTACATGCTTGAATTTCACTAAGTGACATCGTGACCTAGTTTTTGACACGGCATGAACCATATTGGAACTTGACCTAGATATCATATAGATACAACTTCTGACAAAATTTGTTGGAGATGGGATTTATACTACTTCAATTAGATAGTGGACACCATGCTACATGCTTGAAATGCACTAAGTGACCTAGTGACCTAGTTTTTGACCCGGCATGAACCATATTGGAACTTGACCTAAATATCATATTGACACAACTTCTGACCAAATCTGGTGGAGATCAGATTAAAACTACTTCAATGTGAGAGCAGATACCATGCTAAATCCTTGAAATGCACTAACTGACCATGTGACCTAGTTTTTGACCCAGCGTGACCCGTATTACAACTTGACCTAGATATTGTCTAGTGAAACTTCTGACCAAGTTCGGTGAAAAGAGCGGATACTGCTTTGGACGCCGCCTCAAAGGTTGATTTTATAATACGTCCCGTTTTGAAAACCGGGCGTATAATAATTAAGTTATTCTATTCAATAACAAACCAATTAATTGTGTTACAAGGAAGAATGTCAAGCTCAGTCATTGCATTTCTAACAAATTCATCACATTGTAGCAAAAGAATAACTTGCTTAAAGAAAGTACATTCGAATACAGTGAAAATGCTTAATGTTCAACTTCAAAATACAGAACTTCTTTATTTTAGAGCACACAAAATTACTAGACCAAAAGTAGAAAGGGGCATAGGGCAACTGAAAAGGAGATTTGGTATTTTGCATGGAGAGATCCTTATGAAACCAGAAAAGGCTTGCAGGTAGTTTCCTTATAATTCACCTATTACTTATTTGTACCTTTATCAAAAACAATTATTTTTGTAAACAAAATATGTGAACATTTAAATAACTCCTTGTACAACGCAACTTTCTGACAAATTGACTAATAATAAAACTACAATCAGGACCTTTGAAATTCAAAATATGTAATTATAACCATACATCATATCATTGATGTAGATAAAAAGTGTCAGCTTATAAGGCTGCATTTTTCTCGATTTAACCCGAAACTTTTTACCCTTATCGATTACTAAAAATAAGGCTAATAATGAGATTTGTCTAATTTTTGTCTTGTTTGGTAATAGGTTAACATATTCCAATATTTCATGATCAGGGTTATTACAGCGTGTACTGTATTGCACAACATTTGCAAAAGGCAAAATATTCCTCTACCAGATGTTGAAATGGAGGAAAATGATGATAACCAGCCTGAACTTAACCAGCCAGACCCCATGGCCCACAAATGGGACTAAGATACAGGGATGTTTTTGTTAATACTTATTTTTGAAAAAAAAGGTAAATTGCATTAAATGTCCTATATCCCTTTGAAAATTAATTTCGAAATTCAGAACATCATGGAACTATATAAAAACTTACAAAACTTACTGGAGGATAAAGCTAAATTGCTCATTTTGAACAACTTCTATTTATTCCACAATGATTTTTAGAGTAGTTTGCAAAAGTCATAAAATCTCATTTTGGTACTGGCCTTATTTTGATAAGAGCTAAAATGTGTCAACTAGAGTAAACAAAACTCGAAAGACAGATATACACAAGGACACATAGACTGACATACTATGGCAACTTCAGCATCACAAAAGCACACCTTCAGCAAAATACAGTCAATATTGTTTTAAACTTTAAACAACCTCTCTAAACCATGGCATGAATGCCTGTAAAACTAGGTGACATCTTAACACAGGATGCTAAACATGCTGTAAGCTCCTACCGGAGCTTTTTACATGACTAGAATCCTGTATTAAGATGCCATCTGTCTTATAGAACACCTTTTGAAAATCTTGAAGATGGTCGTTTAATACAAGATTGTCTGTATGCTTCTTGCGAGCTGAAAGCATATTTTAATGACAGATAACATTCATATGACAAGTCAGTAACTATCACAAGTCACTAGCATAATATTCTCTATAAATCTCATGGCAAACAAACACATATTCTCTATTTATTTTATGCTTTCCGGTTGTTTATATAGAAATATATTAGTGAAATAAAACTGATATTTCATTGTTTTAAACAGTGAAAAATAAAGTGAAAAATAACGATATTTTTCACTGTTGTACTGTGAATTGACGTTATTTTTTATACCAAATTACGGTATAAATCCAGCGAAAATTATCCAGTTAAACTCCTGCAATGTAAAAAACAACAACAAATATCTAAAAAAAGCGTAAAATAAAACGATAATTTGTTTGATTGGATGAAATATTGATTTTATTTCACTCGTAATCATAAAAATATATATTTTCACTCGTGGCTGTGCCACTCGTGAAAAGATCATTTTATATGATCACTCGTGAAATAAAATCGATACTCCACCGAATCCAACAAATATCTTCCATTTACTCTTCAACAAGCTTCCTTTTGTAGTATTTTATTTGAAGTTTTAGTTTTTCTTCCTTCAATGCTCCAAGTTTCCTGTGACATTTGCATGCACAGCATATGACATCTATTGTGCTGAAAAAAAGAAGAGAGTAATGATTTCTACTGTAAGGAAATGAGTTAACCCTTTCTTTATTACATGTATAAATGCTGTCTAACAATTTTGCAACCCATGGGAAAATAGTAGAATTTGCTCATCATGAGCAAATTATCTTTTTGTCACTAAGTTTTCAACTTTGATTTAATAGTATTACAAGTAATCACAAAGAGTTTGTTTCTTTTGTCTCAATGCTTCCAAAGTGATCTGCTGCAAACCTCATTAAACAGGGAAAGGTTAAAAAACAAGGAATCTCGTTAAAGTAAATCAAAAAAATAATTATACCAAAATATTGATGAAATAAAAAGAGTGGTTTGGAAGAAAGTTCATTTTTTAGATTCTAAGTTATATAAAGGGAAAATAAGTAAACATTTGTTTAAACTAAATATTGCATTAAATGTTGTTTTTATTGATAATATGTTCACATGTATGACATGTATAAAAGAATTTTTATGATTCATGTGTATTTAAACTCATTACCCAGCAACAAATTATGAACTGTTCCAAATTGATAAAGAATTTAAACAACAGGTACAATTAATTTAATTTGTTAAGGTAGAAATCATCGTTAGATAAGGAGAAATTGCTCATTTTTTCAACTATCTTCTTTTTCAACAATTATGTCTAGAGTTTTGCAAGAACTTTTAAAATCTTGATATTGTTAGGTAATGGTTTAAGGCATAATTCTAGAAAATAAATTGAATTTACACATGTTTCCATCATTTAAGGATGGCAATACCTTTCACTCCCTCCTGGTGAATTTTTCCAGACTCTCTTTCTCCGGTTGCTGAGGACTGCACTCTTTTCCCGGTTGCTGAGGACTGCACACACTGTATGGAAGGAAAGAAAATTACATCATTATTATTTGATCAGAGCTTCATTTAGAAACTTTTATCTCTAATGGTTATTGATCACCTATGTCACTTATGTCCAGGCATTGTTCTCCTTTTCTGCCTTTATTTATACTTTGTTGGGAAATGAGGTGTTTTTATTGTTATGGGAAAAAGAAAAACGTATTGTTCATTTGAGGAATACTTGTTTTGTTCTAAAGTTATCATCTGTGGTCTGTTTCCTTTTAATTTGCATCTAATGTAGATCTCTATTGCTATCATTATGAGAAAAGTATACCATCATTCTCAGTAGTAATGAATTAATTTTTTACCAAACAACACATGTTTAACTGTTCCGAAATGAACAGTGTGACCGATGATAGTTTAAATTGTATAACAATATATAGAAAGTATTTTGGTAGGGTAGACATTTTTTTTTGGATAAGGAGAAATGGCTCACTTTGTGTAATTTCTCATCCCCACAATAATTTATATAGTTATCTGCAATAAACTGATACAATGTTGTCATTATTTATTGCTATGGCAACAAATAGACTAGAAATAGTGCTGAAAATGGTGTGAAATAATTGTCTAAAAATTCTTCTTAAAACTCAAGATTTCAATCGCGTATATGCCTGCTAACTTCATCATAAAGGCCCCTAAAGAATTCCGTGTAAGTTAAAATTAAACTAAGAGCCAAGCTGTTTCGCGGCCAAATAATCAGCATACGGCTATAAAAGCCAACAATCCACAATAAATAAATAAATCAATTGGAATTTAACATTTTAAAGTTTTACTTTTAAAATCTTAATATTGTTATGTCATCGAAGTGACACTGACAGGTCTGGATAGCACGTAAAAAGATCGATATAAGGAGATAGTACTCACTATGTGTGAAGCGATGCTTTGTGTAAGCATGACAGGTCAAGCCTTCCATGCCACTCTCACTCGCCATTATCTCAGCCAACAGGAGGCAGTCGGCTGTTGAAAAGTTTGCCGATCGCTTCTTCGTCACTTTCTCTTCTACATCAGCCATGTTTACAAAATACGTCTGCTATAAACATGAGCACGCGCTTTACCCACAACTTCCGTTACTATTTTTAGCAATGGAAAAGCCCATTTTCATAAAAAGAAAGTTAAAGAATTGCTTAACTTTTAACTTAAGTTAAGAATGTTTTTAGCTAAGATTTACTAATGGTAATTTTGTGATACGACTTAAGTTTAAGATTATTTTTATTTAAGTTCAGAAAATAATTCTAAGAAATTTATTAACTTGAGTGAAAACTTAAGAAGCTACTGGAATACGGCTCCTGGAGTCCTGGAGTAAAAGGTCTACCACTAAGACCACTCGGCCCTCCTTCCGTATACAATTTGAGATGTAATTTATACTTTATATAAGCAAATCTCATAGTTCTAAATCATTATATCGTTTCGCTTTGCAACGCTTTATCATTTTTGGGTTTTTAAATCGTCAAAAGATGCATATAATGGCTATTTTAGAGCATGGTAAATGTTCAGTATTACTGTTTTCGCACATATATCATAACTTAAACGAAAATGTGCGAATCTAAAACCACTTTTTTTTAATTTTGACAATTTACCCAAACGTGAAAAGGTCCCTTTAATATATAAACTAAAAGGAATAATATACCCAAAGTAACATGAACATTAGGTCAAAACAGTGTTGCGGTAAAAATCGCCACATTACCACACCTTTGATCCCGCGTCCCGCTTATTTTATTTTTCTATTGTTATCAAAAATATCCTTATTTATTTTATGTAGTTTGTTCCTTAATGTACATGTATGTTTGTATGAATGTGTCCTTATTCATTTGATGTGGTTAGTTTGTGTGTCTGTGTGTTTGAATGGTTGTGGTCTGATTTATTTGATTTCGTTTGTTTATCTATGTATGTTTTTGTGTATGTATGACTGTACACGTATTTGGTGATGTATAAATGCATGTTTTTAATGTAAAATTGTTTTTACAAATATAATTTAATGTCAAATTGGCAAGCAATAAAATATCAAGCGAGCATGCTTCTTTGTATTCGTTTGTGAATTGCGAATTAATGAAGTTCAATTGTATCATCGTGTTAATCCTTCAAACTTGCATGCAATCAATAAAATCTTGCCAAAATGTGCTAAAGCGTGTCTTATGCAATTTTGCATTATTACTATGAACATTTTCATTTGCTCAATGATTAGCATCTTTCGAAGCGCCGGAATATCACATGTACTGTGTACATGCATATCGTTGTATATTTGCATAATTTAATCAATTATAATATTGTAATACAATGAGTAAAAAGCGAAAAATGAATATGATCCATCACAATAATTATTTTTAAATGTGTATCGTATAAACAAAGAATACGTATACGAATGGTCACGCGCAAACACCATAAACTGACTTCGATATATATGTAAAATAAACATGAACGAAGTAATTTCAATCTTTTAATATTGAAAACATAAACTGTTATGACAATGTTCTTTGGATGACGTTTTTCCCCAAGAGTAGGTTACGAAATGAACTTCTTATATAATAAAACAGGTATAAACATAGTGACTCGCCAACAAAACAACTGATTTGTATTCATTAAAGTAGCATTTAATTGAATAAGTACAGCCGAAAAAATGAATGCCTATTCGAATCAATACATTTTATAATAGAAACAGGAAATAGTTTGATTTCAAATTACATGTACATTAAACATGTTTATATGTATTTATTTGCAATCTATATGTGCACAAACGAGAAAGCATTTTCAAAATGTTAACAAATCAATTTGTTTAATTAAAATTCAGTAAAACTTCATGCAGAAATTATACATTTACCTGTAATCATCGCGAACCACCGTAACCGCCATGCACCACCGCGATCGCGGTGGTAAACCGTGAGATCGATTTCCCGATAACATCCGCGGTGCTCACCCACAGTCACCGCGATATAGCATGATGGGACAACGCTCAGACCACGGTGATTGTCCACGCTGGCGAAAACTAACCCACGGTGAGACTGTGTTGTAGGTAGATATCGCGCTAGACGTAGTTTGATTTATAAACTAAAAGGAACAATATACTCAAAGTAAATTGAACATATGTTCACACGGTGTTTCGGTAAAAATCGTTACATCAGTACTTTATGTAAATTATTTACAACATTGATAAATAGCAGATTTAATATTTTGGGCTGAAAAACTAGTATGCATGCATAGAAGCTCATGCTTTTGTAAGAAGAAACACGAGGAATGTGGTAAATAATTTTAACCGTTTGTTACAGAATTAACAAGAAGTTATAAGTTTGTGGATTACACTAGAGCCTTCGACAATTTTGGTAAGGAATATTATTTGGTACAAACTAATAAACTTAAGAGTAAGTGTAAGCGGAAACGTGCTTAACGTAATTTAAACTATATAAATGCATGTAAAATAAAGAATAAAGATGATAAAGTAATAAATAAATAATAATTGCTTGATTGAAGTACGGTAATGGAAGTAATTTTCTCCGTTTCTTTTATCAATATTTTTAAGTGGTATAGACGAATCATATATGTTGAAATCTTTAATAGCATTGATTTAGATATGCAAGAAGTATTTTTACTACTGAACATTTATTACACTGTTATACTGGAAGAAACAGGAAAGAGTTAAACAGGTTTCAATTATTAGATCAATAACTGTTATAAACAGAAACTAAATATTAATTCTTGAAAAATACACACTAATGACTTTCAATGAAAGGTGGTATATTAAGAAACAATCACAATTCTTTTATAAAGATAAACTATTATATAACTAACTAAATATAACTATTATAAATTATTAGTAGTGTACCTATTTATATCGTATTTTCTAACCGGTTGATCTATCGTATCAACGTTTGATAAATTCACACTTAAACTTCAATGTCTGTTAAATGTAAACTTGACTTATGTGAAAAGCTCATATTGCGTATATTGCGTTATGGGTACTGGTTGTGAAGATAAAACGACGCTCTTCTGTGCTTGAAAGAAAACATTAGAATTGTTTCACAAGAATACTGAATGTCAATATACAGGCTTAATATAATTTTGTTCATGGTGAAGTAGGAAGAACTTCTTTTCGTGACATAAGAGCTGTTATCATAGTTAGATATTGGTAACAGATTTAAACATTAAATAATTTGTAAATACTAGCATTGTAAATATGCTAAATGAATGTACACACCTCTGTGTAGAGAAATGGATAACAGACCAACTGTTGAAGTCTGGGCTGATGAAGTGTGTTTCCTTTTGCATTCACTTGCATTTCAATGTGAATTGCTATTTTAAAATGTTGGAGACGATACAATATTCGATTATATCTTAAAATTACGATAACATGACAACTTTCTTAAAAAAACTCGAATCTGAGCTGAATAAATTCTTCTAAAGTACAAAACATTTTAGAAATGACTTAAGTAAATATCTCGTACCTTAACATACATTGAAGGTTAAGGTTGGGAGATGGAAAAATCCTTATCCAATTCCATTTGAGGAAACACAGTATAATATTTGTCATATTCTTCAAGATGACTATATATTGGTAATGAATGTAAATTATATACAGAAATAAGAAAGTTGTTTCTAAAAATACTATAAGAAAAAGTCAAATATATTTCGATTTGTAAAATTTATGAAATCCGAAAATGGTCGAACTAATTACATTGTAGCATTTTAAGTCAACAAAAAGTTTACTATGCGTATTCCTATACAATAAGTGCACATGCGTACATAACAACTGTATGTTAATTTATCGTGATAACAGCGAAAGACCTCTCGCAATTGTTTTGTTTGTAAATGAAATATAATCTGTACTAACCACGTTATCCCGTGTTTTATATACATAACATTTATGCGCTGTATACATATGGACAATAATGTTCGATTGTTTAAACAATTAAGTTAATTTAAATCTTAACTCTATATTATATTATAGAAACAACCCAGATAGTTGCGTTGATAATAAAGCATAGCCACAACCACTATTTCAATTTTGCATACTACTGCAAAATAAACTTGCATAGGTTTAACGCCCCACAGCCGGTTTATTTTTTTTCTATACTATGCGAACTCAATTAAATGGTGTTTGTTTTGTTTTCATAACAGGTTTGATCTATCTCTCAACTTTGCCAATAATAATGCCGATTTCTCGCCGATACATGTAGGTACATCAAGGTAATAATTTTGCAAACAAAATCGTTACGTATAATTTAACCTCAATAGTCTAAAATGGAATTATTTTAGAAATTGGCTGTATAATGTTACTTTAACAGTCAGAAATTTCAATGTATAAGTCTTTCTTCAGAATTGCCTGAACGAATGAGCAAGTTTAGATGTTAAATGACGATTAAAAAACAGCATTTTTAACAGGATAAGATAGCGATTGTAATTGTCCGAATAATTAATTACAATTAATAGGAGATAAACGAACTGAATGGAAAATAGTTTCACCAAGTTCTTTATAAAAAAAACCTTCTAGAAAAAAAGACAACATACCTTCGCAAGTATGATAAGTACATTTATACTAAAAAAGCTTTACTAGAAATCCTACATAAGAATGATAAATTGTAAAAGAAACTTCATTAGTTTATGATAATGTCCACAATAATAAAATATATTGTATTAATAACTTTCTAAACAATGCGGATACTAATTAATTTAGAGCATGCTAGTATTGATCCTTCATTCATTCCAGAGGTATCTGTTAGTTTGAAAAAATGGCAAAACGACTAACGTTTCCGATTAAAAATAGCATTGACGAACATGGACCTCGTTATATAAAAAGATTACTTCCTCAACTAATGTAATTGTATCCAACAATAACATACTAATGTGAGTTTCAATTGGAGAAGCATTTCCAGGTAATGGAAATGACTTCCAAACAGTCTCTCAAATGCCTTCGCTTTAGCTAAACTAATATATAGAAACTTTGTGCTGCTAACGAGTTTTATGTATGTCGTTGGTTAACGTTAAACGTGAATTTCTCCAGATATAGTTTTATGCCGCCTGTGTAAATGGGTTAATATGCTCTTTAATTGTAAGTTTATTGATATCACATAAAATCAATAATGAGCAGGTGCTTTTGCATTTTGTAAAATACTGAACGTGAATCTTTAACCCATTTATGCCTAGTGGACTCTCCCATCCTTCTAAATTGGATTAATTTAATTCCAAAATTAGGGATGTCTAGTATATGTATTTCTTTATTTAGAATATTTCTTACAGAAGTTCCTTTAAGCAAACAGCGAAACCCCTGATTAAACGCCGCATAATGCGGCGTCTCTTCTGGGTCTACGCTGTTTGCAAATGCCTTGTTTCTAGACGCTATGCATAAATGGGTTAATTCACAAATAGAAAAAGGAAACACAAAACATAAGTATTGCTTCATAAAATACGTTTAGTTAGAGTATATTTATTTCAGATAAAATAACATTCTGTACATTTTAAACAACATGTGTAGGATACTTTTATTCCGGCCAAAAAGTATTAAGAAGGAGTGCTTATCGACAAAAACTGGTAAAACAGTTAATGCAGATTATAATGCATTATCCTGTTCACAGTTGAACCTCGATTTAATATGCAAATAACAACTAAATTGTTATTTTTCGTCATATATTCACAATTCCATTACTCGTCAGCGTTTCAATGTTTTATCGGGTCATTTGACTTCTTCTCTATTACTTTAGCGCTTTATTTGAGGCCCGTACTATAGGTTTCTGATAATCCGCTAAAAATTAGCGTTAACAATACAACTCCAATTTGCGTCCGTTATTAAATTATCACACACCTTCTTTGCTAAGCAAATCCTTCAAGGTAGCATAATAGGTACAGAAAATATTCTCCAGAAACCATGTTAAAGTCTGTATCTGAGATTCGTGTCAACAAAAAATCAATTCGGAAAACGGCTATGGACTTCGGTATTCCATACCAGACGCTTCGTAACAGGAGAAGAGGGCACAATGCCCCTGATAATTTCGGGAAAGAAACCCTATTCACAGAAGAAGAAAGGCTAGGTCTTGTCGATGTCACCGATATGATACAACGGTTTGGTTATGGAGTGTCAAATGCAGCTCTGCAGAAATATTCCGGCGAGATTGCTTTCCGATTTGGGAGAAGGCCAGTGGATAAGCCCATCAGCACATGCTGGTTGTATAGATTTTTGCAAAGATGGCAGTCGAGAGTAGTTTCAAAGAAACCGTCCGCTTTAGAAAGTAACAGGGCAAAAACATCGACAACAGAGCGAGTAGAATAGTTCTACACCAATATGGACAAGATACTTTCTAATCTAGGATTGCATGACTGGCAATAGCGTATCTACAATATGGACAAATCGGAATTAGTCTTGAGCATCGCCCAACAAATGTTATTTCCCAATATTAGAAAAACCCCAGTTAGTACTTCACCGCAATCCGCAAATACCACACTCATAGCGTGCACCAATGCTGATTGGAACCACATGTCCCCTTTCTTTGTCTTCAAAGGCAAAAGCATGAACGAGGAACTAATGACTGGGGCAACAGCCGGAGCCATGGCAACAATGTCGGATGGTCAAATGCAGACGTGTTGAAAGCAAACATGAAACGCATTTTATGAAACAAGTCAACCGGTCCGATATGAGCCAACCGGTGTTGTTGATATTTGACGGATATACAACTAATACGTCGCTTGATATTTTCCATTTGGCGAGAGAACGGAACATTCATTTGTTCGTTAATTTTTTTAAGCAAACCTTTTCCGATGGAAGTTTGCGTTAAAACTTGTTTGTTATAAATATAGGTTTCGTTAATGTATAGTGATAGTATGTTTTATTCTATTGTTTATTTACAATCTACAGCTTAGTATATTCTAAAGTTGCCGAAAAGATATGAAAATAGGCTACATGTTTGATGTAGATTACAACAGAAGACATAGTTCTTCTCTCTTACTGCACATTATATCCACGTTGTCAGAGGATCATTATTGTATTTATATCCTTATACTATAGACAATTCGAGAATCGATTCATTGACCGCCGCAAATTTGGTTATCTCGTGACCCGCTGTCATTACGGTACTGAAGAATCATGTAGACTCGCAATCAATAAAAATTGGACACATTATCAATTCTATTTCATATCTTTAAACAATTCAAGTTAACTAAAACATAATGCACGCTTTATTTCTAACATATGTGAAACAATATTCAGTAACAAGTCGAAATGTTTAAGGCCGAAATAGCTGGGTTTTTAAGTACTCCTTTCAGTTATGCCTTTGCCAAAACACAAGTATTTCTTTATTGAATGTAAATATTCGAATAGAGTTTTAAAGGTTATATCAGCATCTAAATTCTTAAGTTAAGTTAAAGATTTTTAGCGATAATAGATCCAGAGATATTTTTTAGTGAAACTTAGATATTTCTTATCAAAGTATTATTTTTAAAGGTCATGTATAAATCTCTAGCCGAAATAAAGTTTTTTATTTTAACTAAAATCGGTCCGACATTATTTTAAAGCAAAACTCTTTAAGATTTCAGGTAGAGACAAACTTTTTGTATTAAACAGTATCTGGTTTAATCTAAATCTTAAGTTTTTTTATTAATATCTTTATTTAAAAAAGTCGCGTTCATCTTAAGCCGGAAATGTATTTTGTGAACTTTGTGATTTTAAACGAACTAGTACAGGAGAAGTTCATTAGAGAAAATGTGTAGGATATGGGTTAGGGTTAAGATTTTAAATAACATTAAACTGGTAAAATCAAAGTCTACAGCCTAAAACAACTGTCTTAGCATTATTCTCAACATTTAATTACCCGAGTTCCTGCCTTATTTGTATTGTCTTAATAAAATAAGAATTTACGATGAAATGGTCAACGTGACACATATTTAGCCTCAAGTAAACTTAAAAATCTCCAATGCTTCTCGATACATTCCATAAACGTATTAATTTCTTTATTTAATGTTCACTTTAACGTTAAGATTTAAAAAAAGCACTTTACACTCGAACAAAATGACTGATGTTTAACTTTGTTTATTACGGATTGTCAATTTAAGCATGATAATGATCTTGAAAACAATGTGTAGATGAAGTTATAAAGATTATATATCATGTGTCACCTTCAATTCTAACACGGCACGCGACTTGTTTTCTATAGACAAAGAAGGAAATCAAGTGTGGGTTATTCTGCAATAACTTATGGGCGGAGCTTAATGTTTCGAAAATAGTTCCGAATAAATAAAGAAGATATGGCAGT
>NC_068357.1:33927048-34009548 GCF_020536995.1 Dreissena polymorpha
GTTTTATTGATATTTTTAGACATACACTTAAGTGTATGAAATGCGTAAAATTGAATTTCCTATTATTTAATACAAAAACAACAATGGTTGCCCTGTATACAATGCTTTGTGAGAACAAAACTGGCGGAACAAATATTGAAGCTACCATCGAGTTAAATATTGTGTTGAAAATTTGATCTCGATATAATTAGACGTTCTCGAGAAAAAGTACTTAAAACAGTATATTTTAAAAATTTCTCCTCTGTTGTTTGCATTGACAGAAATGACTGAGGCCATGATTGTTGCACTCTCAACAGGGCTTTTTGGCCAGATGTTATAGCCGAAATTCTGTTAATTTCCCAATCGCAAAAAAGATACTTTTTTCCCAAAATTTGCGAACAAATTCCCGATCGGCATTCGTGAAAACACGCTTATTACATCGGCTGTTTCGCTTTTTAACAAACCGTAGTCCGATCCGGTCTTGTACGGGTTTTAGACTTTACCTCGATTTGGACAACGTCGACATTATTGTGTACCCGATATTCTCCGTGTTCAGGCGCTTATTATATTTGCGATGAAATCTCTGCGTTTTGTGATTCGGCTGAATAGAAAAACATGTCGCAAAAACTCCAAATACTACGTAAAAAAGATTCTTAAGAAACAAACTGGCGAAACGAAAACGGTAGATTTTTTTCTTTAAGCAAGCTTCATTTAAGTGATAGGGGCATCTAACAGTTTATAGGTGTCTATCGCAACCGTTGTTTATTTTTGGTGTTTTCACTCCATATACACTTAAATTTGTTATTGCATCATCAACCTACTAAAACAATATCCCGGAAAGAGAAAAATAATGCATTTGAATATCAACCGTACTTTCGTTTGAAAATTGATCACGCATGTACAATGTGAACCTAAATTTAGTTTTAGTGCAGATTCGTTTATACGACATAAAGACACCATTTTGTTTTACGGATCACTTCGGCTTACAGGACTGGGTGGGTCACGTAAAAAATATAATATAAATATATTTTATAAACAACCGGTAGCAAGATGAGTTGCAGATAATTGGTCAGTAACCACATTTTAACTTACTCTTTTGACCTGTTAATTCGTTTCAGCTCAATTCAACAGTTAAAAATGCCCATAATATCACTTTAACAAAACTTAATTGCATACGACATTCATTCATTAGGTTTACAGTTAAAGTTTTACAATGAAGTCTTATGAAGGTGAAAACATTTGTACTTTGTCTTTTTTTTAAGAACAATGTGATTCTATGTATCGTTATCAATTATTTGAGCTTATTTTGTCCTATTAGATTTGAGCGCAACTGATATTTTGAACCCTGTACTGGCTTTATTTACTAAGATTTAGATTTATTGCATGTATATGTAATTTACAATATTAACTTTATAAAACAAATCAATTAAATTTTGGAAAACGTATCAATGAACATAACGTATGGTGCAGCGTGGAATTCCAAAGATGTGGGTATTTAAAAAATAATTATTTATTTTTAGGATTTATTGGCAGTGCGATGCATGTGAAGAATGGTTTCATCCTGGCTGTATCGGGGAGCACATTGACCAGGAGCCCAACAGCTATGTATGTCATGGATGCCAAAACAAGGTACAGGGAATATAATATGAATAAATATTTTTTTTTAATACTAAAGATATTTTGAAAAAAATAATTCCAAACATGCACTGGTATGACTTTCAATCAAACCTAAATTGATATAACGCTGAACTTCACATTTACAGATCCTATGTTTTATCGCATCCTGACCACTTGTGTGGGTATTCTTCATAAAAACATAATATGATTATAGTTTTATACGCGGATAGCTCTATACGCGGTAAGTGTTTGTTAATCCAACATTAAAACCTTTCACAGAATCGCACCTCAAGCATAAAGTCAATTTACATTAATTTCGTCAATCCTAAATGTCTTCTGAAATTGTACAAAACGTATTGACAGATAACTCAAATCGATGAAACAGCGCGGAGACGAGAGAAGGAATACAAAATCCCTGAAATTTACCAGGTAGGACAATTAAGTCTTGTGTAATTATAACGATCAAATATATTCATCATTGACACATTTTCAACAAGATTAAAATTTCACCTTACATGGGCATGTCAATAAAGGATAAACAATACAAATAGTATATTTCACCTATATATCTCAATCATATTCAAAGCAATATTATTATTTCAATCGAATGGTATATTAAAACTTCATTTATATACAACAGTATTATAAACGTTATAAATTACAATACGTAATTATCGATAGTGTATTTATATGTAATTGTATTGCATGGAGAAAAATCTTAGTCTTTACCACTTTTTAACATCAATCAAAGAGCACATTTAAATGAAAAATTACGTTAATCCTAAGTGACGTAATGAGCTATTTCAAATATTTTCTTTAAGTCTATTATCATAAACCATTACTTATAGTTTACTGATGACGACAACGTGGAAGCAGAAGCAAAGTTCTTTATAACTGCACAAACTGCGTGTAATCATGTAAGTGGCTAGATTATTAATCCGCCAATTAAAATATTATCGAAAAAGTAAACACATTGAGAACATATGTTATTTCATCATTTTATTGTATAATGCACGTTTGCAACATATTTTTCATGACTGATATGTCGGTATAGACGGCTTGTCGCAATCAACATAAGTATTCCTCAATCAAAGTTCCATGCTCACGTGACGTCTTATGTCTAATATGGTGATGTATTCGTAGCTGTTGTATTAAATAAGAGCGATTTGAATACAAACACGCATTGACTATAAGAGATGTATATTCCAAGTGATGTGGACAAACGGTTAATTCCACTTGGCATCCTATAAAGTATCAGAGCAGTAAAATATATATTGCTCAGTAAAATCAATATATTATAAACACAACATGTATCATATCATAAACGACATCCATGTAAATAAAACAGCTTCCTGTCGGTTTGTTTTGTGGTGTCAGAAATGACGCTTTGATATCGATTAGCCATTATAACAGACTGCGACTTTAACGTCCCTCACACCCATGCGAAATGGGCCACAGTAAATTCTCATTCAGTCGATACATTTTTGTTTTACAGATGGCTGCTGCACTAAAATGGGCTGAGCGAATCGTGTCCAATCGTTTAGATAGGTAAACATGATGAACATTTCAATTTTGAATTAGTGTACGCGAGAAAATTTAAAACTGGTAATGTTCGTGTGTTGTTGTCATCAATCAAAATGAAAAATAAATGCTATGAATATATCTGTATTCATTACATTTTAAATATCCTCATAAGCCCATGTGATATTGGTGCGATGGACCCCTTTTGGTACGATCGGTCTTTTTTGGTCTTTTTTTTTATAGTAAACACGTGTTTACTGTAAATTGTTAATGTCCGAAATACATTTGATAAAAGCGATTTCTAATGTTTGCAGGGTAGAACATTCAATTTTCTTAAATAATTTGTAGAGGAGATATCCCATGGCTTCGATTCACTATATCTTTCTACCCTTAAAATTTGGAATCATTAGTGATATAGGCATTTTTCACTGTTGATTAAAATTGTGTCATTGTGTCGTATGAACAAATCTGCATGAATACTACATTATAGGCATTTTTCACTGTTGAATAAAATTGTGTCGTATGAACAAATCTGCATGTAAACTACATTTGGACTCAAATCGTACATCAAATCATTTCTGTCTTCAGTTGTCAAAACACCTATATACTGTTTGATTCCAATAATGTCGCTTTAATAGAATTACCATTTTTATTCATTTGCTTCTTAATATTAAATCACCTAAACTTGTTTTATTAGTAGCATAGCCCCATTAATAGTTTTATTTAGTACTGCCCTTGGAATTTGTTCACGTCATTATGGATTTTTGTGACGTCATACGACCGACTTTCCCAGTTGTAATCTACATGCATAGGTCATTGGGTTTATAACGTTCCATTTTATTTATATTTTCTCTCTGATAGGCGTTTCTTGTTTGATTTAATTATTTTTAATTTGTTTAGCAGTCACATAAACAACCAAGCTATGTAATATGGAATTTTTACACCCATTATTGCTGCTTCTTCCTGTATTTGCGCGATGATTATCTGAGATATTAACTATATGATTCTATATTCTCAAATCTTTTCTATAAAGAAGGAATGTAGTTGACAATTGTTAATAGTTTTATTTGATCGTTCGTCAAAAAGTTGTAATTCTGTTACTCTTGTATCTTCAATGCAATTGAGTAATTAAATAGTAATTAAATTGAATGCGTTTTTATTCCCTTTTATTATTGTTTAATTTGAGTTACAATGCTATGACGTTAAATTTTATTTACACTTACATGTATTATGAATATTGCTGGGCCAAGTGTGAGGTTGAGCGCTCTATAACCAGGTTTAAACCCCCAATGCTTTGCATTGACCGTTCCAAGGCGGTGACCCCAGCTTTATTCATATTTTGTGTTTATGTTGGTTTGTATTGTGCTGTTTTGTACTGTTTGGGCAATAGGTCACTTGCCTTAAATAAAGGACCAACTAATTGTTTTTAATGAAAATTCAATACTGCTCCAGCAGCTGGAGTTTCACTTCTTTATATTCATAGTACAAACAATTTCCTTTCTGGTGGGGTACCACAAACCCAAGGATACGGGTGGGCAGTTTTCAGCTGCGTGGTAAGACATGTTGCTCTTTTATCCCAAAATCTTTCCTTTAGAATCTATATTGACACATGTATTGAGTTTTATGATAGTGTAAAGTATTTCAACAAACCAGTTTGATTATATTTATTCTTCATGATATGTTACTATGAGCAGCCGTTAAAAGAACAACAACATCCATTTGGTGTTAATGTACGGAAAAAACGCATTAAAACAATATGGTATAACAACATAATGGTATATGTATAATTTCATAATGTACATGTTCTTACTTTGTACAAACTATCGAATGCGTCCGCTTTTATATCAAGGGGGCATTTCTAGAGAAAATCGAAAGGTTATTATTTTCATATATATTGCTTAATTCCTATCGCATTTATTAGTTGAATAAATTCATTAATATTCCGAGTAAAATAAAGACTTTGATTGCTGGGGCACAGTTGCTTTAATCTGAAAATGTGTTGATACTTAAGGACAGCATACAAGTGTAACAATACATATAATTATTGTTTTCTTAATTTTAAAGGACAGAGGATCAAATGCCGTTTACCTAAAAAAAATGCTGACTTTTTTATCAAATATGCTTTTCAACAAAATATTTAGCTTATTTTTTAGTTGATGTATAATAATGCAAACAGGTACATTTTTATATGAAACTGTATTAATACTGATACTTAGTGAGCCATACCTCTACGCAATGAGGCAAGTGAAAGGCCTCCAATACCAGAAACTTTTACAAATCCTCAGTGAAGATAAACAGTAAGTTTTGTGCGCATGTTTTTCGTATGTTTATTAGCAATAACGTTTATGATGCCTTTCGTATTTTCACATGTGTTTTGGTAAATGACATGTTCTTCATTGTGATTTATTTTTAAGAAGGCTTATATCAATCAATGTTTAACGAAGACACTCAGATTTGCATGCTAAGTCAAGGCCAGTATTCACATTACGTTTTGGGAAAAATATGCGGAAAACCTTACTTATTTTCTTAAATCTCTACTTCATGCTTATTTCTTGTGCATGTAAAATGTTTACAAAATTTATAACTTCTCATATCTTATAAGTTCTTAAGCAGAAAACAATGCTATTCACAAATGAAAAGTAATCTTAAATTGCACCATTAGTTACGACTTAAATTTCTAGCTGTGTGAATACCGGTATGTATTGTATTTTGCAGATTGATTCCCTTAATATTAAACAAATTTTATTTTACATCACTAGTCTGGGGGGAGCCTACGTGGAACATGCCCTGGTTCGTGAGGCTTTGGCAGCCATCTTCGTAGCCTTTACAGGGGACACCTATACTAATGCCAATGTTGAATGCTGTTCTGTTATTCATCAGTCAACGTTAAGAGCGATGCAAGCTGCCTGTGCGATTGGTACTGTTTTGTTTTATATTTTAAACATGTCATATTCTAGTGAAATAACAATTGTACAGAAATTGTGGTGATACAAGAGGGTGCAAATATTAATTGAAATCTATATCATTGATAACGTTGCATCAATACAAAAGTATGATTGTTTACTACGCGCTAAAATACAGAAGTAGAAAGATATGAACACATGCCTAAAATAAATTATTGTAACTTTTTTATCATACTTCTACAGTATTGTAAATCATATGATGGAAAACGAGTACATAATTCGTCACCATGCATGTATTGTAGTGATAAAACCAGTTGAGAAAACCGGATTTTGTTTTAAATATATTTCTATTAAATGTCACAGAACAATAAATTAAAAATAAATGTTTTGATGTTTTATTCTAGGTGCAGCAAAGAAGAATGAATTGCTCAACCGATATAAACACCTTTCCGGGGAATGTTAGGCGATGTGATCATATTTATTGTGCTTTGATGTGTTTAACGATGTACTCTAACCAATTACAATACATTTCTGAATAATGTTAAGTTCGTGTTTTCAGATACAATCATTTCTTAAATATTATATATAAGCCTTTTTAAATAAATAATGCGCGTTTTACGTGCTATTTAAAAATGTGAACATTGTATTAATCTAATCGAAAACGAATTAATTGTGTTATTGAAAAAAGGGAGAAAACTCTGACTTGAGTTATACATAACATTTGACAGAGTTATACATTTCATTAAACAAAATTTAAAAAATGGTGTTATCATATTTTTATATATTACTTTTCGGCCTAAGATGCTAAGGTCATACATTGTTTTGTAAACGAAAAATGCGACATAATTTTCCTTTATCATTTACATTTGTTGTAAATAGTGAGCATATTAAAATTCTGATGTCTGATATTAATTTGGCTCTTGTGAATAGATTTGACGAAATTGATTTTTTTTCAGATTTCAAAATTTTCGTTGTAGTTTTTATTTTTGCGACGAATCGGTAATACTGAGCATTTACCAAGCTCTACAATATTACAGTATTAGCATATTTTGACGATTTAAAACATTAAAATTTTAAGGATTACGAAGGAATAATTTGGCGAGTTCTGTTGTTATCATTATATTTTGTAAAAAATACGATGATTGCTGATATAAAGTATAACATACACATATTACTTTCTATACGATCACGGATGGGCGAGTTGTTTAAGTTCTAGTCTTTTACTCAAATGGTCAGTTGTTTGATACTAGTTAAGGATAACTTTTTTATCTTTAATTTTATTCTTGTTTAATTATTGAGCTATTTAATTCAAAATCATGGACAAATCCATGTCTTCAGACAGGGCAACTTCTGTCACTGTTTGGGATATTCTCCCAACAACATCAACAACTGCTTCTGTCAAAATTGACAATTGTGCAGGTTTTGGTCCACCTCCTAAAGGAAATACAAACATATGAGTATATGTAGGCAAAGTGATAGTAACATTGTTTGGTCCAAAATAGCTCTTTACTCATTACCAAACAATAACAAGAGTTTTCGAGTTGTTTTGAAGCAGCCCTAAAAATCATTGAGAGAGAATGAGAAATGGCTCAAGATAAGTAATTTCTTCTCATCACACAATGATTTCTACCCTTCGACGATTTTGCTTCATATTTAATTATAATTTTAATTATGGTATACAGCCTCTTTCAATTAAGGAAGACCAAAATGTGAAGTATGGATATGGGATTACGGTAAAGGGTTAACTGATAAAACTTAAGGGATGAGTGACTGATACATGAAACCAAGTATTTTTCAATTTAACAGCCATATTAAGCCAAGTACTTTAAAATTTAACAGCTCTTAGCTCAGCATTACTCTTACCTTACAATTTAATTGATAAATATGAGGGTAGCACTTGACAAACATTCATCCTGGATTACAGGAGTCGTGCATTTGAATTCACGCTTGTCCAATATTCTTTAAAAAGTTTACAGAAGTCAGTATGATAGGACTCAACTCTTAACAATTGTGTTTACATGGAAAATTCAGGAGTAAAGATAGGTGCACTTAGCACTGGTAGAAGTAAATAATTTTCATAGATTTGACTATGCAATAACTTGCCTGTTTTGTTAAACAGAATAAGGTGCTCTGCAAATAGAGATCTGTGATTCTGCACGAGGTTGTCCCTTTTTTTGAAGCGTTTGCTGGCCCCTGGGAAACTGCCTGCTTATTTAAACATTCCACGACAGAGCCCCAACACTGCTTTTTGGATACAGAGGTTATGGCTGAAGAATAGACACAGACACGTGTATCCAGTCCACATAGAACATTTTGCTTCTGAATCAGAAGACTCAATGTTAAAGACAAAAATAATGCATTTGAATATCAACCGTACTTTCGTTTACAACTGATCATGCATGTACCATGTAAATCTAAATTGATTTTTAGTGCAGATTCGTTCATACGACACAAAGAAACAATTTTGTTTTACGGATCATTTTTATTTCCTGCAAAGATATCTATCCATACGACACACGAAAACTAACTCTGATCCTAATAAAAAGACAGTTCCGCTCGGCTTAGAAGACTGGGAAAGTCATGTAAAATATCAAATATAATATATATTTTTTCATAAACAACTGGTAGCAAGATGAGTTGCAGCCAATTGGTCAGTTACCACATTTTAACTGACTCTTTTGACCTGTTAATTCTTTTCAGCTCAAACAGTTTAAATGCCCATAATATCACTTTAAAGTTGCCATCGAGGTAATGGTGCTGAATCTAGTTTTAGTGCAGATTCGTTCATACGACACAAAGACACTATTTTGTTTAACGTGTCATTTCGCCCTCGTGGTTTAATTCCTACGCATCGGAACTCCATACCGTTGGTTATTACCGCAATAACCAACGGTACCCGTCGATTATTTCTTAAATTTATAAACAACTGGTAGCAAGATTAGTTGCAGATAATTGGTCAGTAACCACATTTTAACTAACTATTTTGACCTGTTAATTCTTTTCAGCTCAATTCAACAGTTACAAATGCCCATAATATCACTTTAAATAATGTTATAAACAGCTATAGTATACATTGAACTTCTTGGTATTTGGTAGGAGGTCCACCACGGGACAAAAAGGGAACAAAACACCATAATTTATAGATTGTTAATACGACGTTCTTTTAAAGGACCTATCGAAGCTTAAGATAAAAAACGTTCTAATATTAAAATATATTGATTATTTATTCATCAAAAGTAACCAAAAATTGTGTTAATATGATTTTTTTTATTCAATTGTAAACAATAAAACAAACATCATCGTATTGCACAGACACACAACCTCACGCACGCGTTTGCACACACGACCTCTCGCCTTCACGCGCGCACGCAAATGTCAAAATATATACTTACTGTACATCATTCTTCATACTCCCAAGGATTACACCTCTTACATGTCCATTCATCCCTATCACACAAACTTCACTACGGCATCATCTTCTCATACTGCGTCAGACACCCACCATGATACCAGCATTTACACCCATATTACTCAATACCCCTCTCTTCATCGTCCACACGTCATCTCTTCCCACAGTTGGCGCATAAATATGCCGCTTGTGCCATGGCCTCCACTCGTGCCCGTTTGCGTTCTGCAGCCTCATCTCTCTGTCGTTTCTTTACCAGTCTTTCCGTTTTTCTTCGCTCCTTTTGAACACGCTCTTTTTCTTTCTTTTGCTTTCTCTCCTCAGCTTCTTTCTTCTCATCTCACTACCGTCTGTCTTCTCTTGCTCTTGTTTTTCTTTTTCGGAAATAATGTCAATACAAGCATAACTAAATTGCGATCGTTCATATGTTCATGCAAAGATTGCTAGAGCTGTGGGTGTTAAACAACAAAACAAGTATATATTGGTATATTCCACAAATAACTCAACGCTTAATCGATATTTCAATGATACGAACTCTCAGTTCGTCAACAATCTGGTTTGAATTCAAAACTCGGCCTTTTTCTTCTCCATTGGTGGCTTTGGAGTTGGGGCCAGGATCTTGCCCAATCGTGCGGGAACATTGCCTATCTAAACCAGTTGGTTTTTTGTATATTTCCCGCACGCTGGACACGTCTCATCAACATATGTTGGCGCTTCTGAAAAAACAACAACATTTATTCACCTTAAACCGGTACAAAAACAAGAAACGATTCCACCTCCGTCTTACCAGTTCAAGCTATTCATAATATACTATAATACATTGGTATTCAAGTTCTAACATGCACCAGTAACGCATGCTATACCTAACGTATGTACAATGCTTAATACGTAGCCCTGTGGGCTTTGACTTACGATTAACGTTTGACGGCGCGAATGACGGAGCCACCAGTTGTGACGTGTTGATAGCTCCGCGGTCGACTGGGCACAGACCCGACACAGCAAACGCATTTTGTACGGTGGCATGGGTTACCTTGTCCATTGTGTCCCTCAACACCGCAGGAAACTTCGCCTCGGTGACCAGTAACCCATTTCCGGCGTATGGAAGGCTGGAACAGATGGTTTCCACTCTGGATTTGAGAGGCCTAAATATCTGAAAATCAGTAAAACAGAAATGATATTGAAATAAATACATGTAATAAAAAAAGTTATGAACTAAACCAAACACTTGTTGACTTATTTTTATAATTACATTACAGAAAGAAAACCACTCCACTTTACACAAATCATAGCATTAAGTTTTATTTTACAGCTTTGTAAATTTACCTTAACATCTAACGGCTGGAGCATGTGTGTGGTGTTGCCGGGCAATCCCTCCCAAAACAATATCATTTCTTATGGCCTTTTCAATCATAGATAACGTCACGTGGCTTTCGTGGTTGTCTATGACCAATAAGACTGGTCGTGCATTGCCACTGTGCGGGACGAATATGTGGGTAAACCACTTGTGGAATAAGTCGAAGTGTCTTTCATTAAGTCTTCGTTCATCCTCTTACCTGTTATATTTGACACAAAATATAAAGTGTAAATATGAAGTGTTTTTTTTTAATACTGTTTATTCTTTATTCACGATTTTGCATTATATTAACTGATACGTATAACGTAGCGCATGAAAAGTTGGTTCGAACCGAAGGATACATTGAACAATTATGTGAATGTTTAGAGTGATTTTATTTTGAAAATAAATATGTGCAGTAGAGGGTTTTAGTAAATTAAATGCAACATATATGTATATAGACCTTTGAAAACAAAGTACGGCGGTAGATGCGTTCCTGCTGCGTTAACGCAAGCAATCAAGGTTGTAGTGGAGGATCGCGGAAAAGTAACAGCATGTGCTTTTTCTCGCACAGGGGCTATTATGTTTGGAGGTTTGTGTCATGAACTGATGCCCGTCTCATCGAGGTTGTTTATAAATTGTTTTTTCGTGAAGACCCAGACTGTTGACAGCTTCGTTAAGGTTTTTGAAGTAGTGATCAACGCATTATAGTGTTACATAAGTTGCTCTGTTTGTCTCCAAATCTGCTGGTTTTAGTGAAGTTATATTCTCTTTCCAACGATTAACCATGAGTTGCTTATCGGTTGGTCTCCTACCAAGTACAAATACCATCTCGCCGGCCGAAGCCCCTAGTTGGTTAAAACCATACCCTAACCTGGCACAGGATTGCAAGTGCTCGATAATGGCAAGCTTCTTTATTAAAGTCTCACTTCCATAGTTTTCGATGTCTACCTTCCAAGTTAGTCTCTCTTTAATTGTTTGGTATGGTACGCCGTACTGCGTACAGTGATTTTTCTGATTTTACGGCGCTATAAGCCTTCAACAAACTGTCAGAGTTGTACTTCTTATAATTTAAGTTATTTTGGGGGTTTAGGTTGAAGAAAGAACAAAAAAACAAATCTCTCTCACTAAATGAGCTTAATAGAAAAGTATTCATATCAAAATGATAAAAATCAAATATGATTATGCACATGACGGGCCTCTTGATATATATCCTGGGCACACCTATTACCGGTGACGTAAGCATTCACTTTTAAATAAATAAAATGAAATAGCACCTCCGTAAAAAAAACTTCATATAATTATCAGAAGCAGGGTTCGCACAGGGCTTGAAAAGTGCTTGAAAATGAGTCCTAGGCTTGAAAAGCCCTTGAACAAAGGTTGGCCTTGAAAAAGTGCTTGAAAAGTGCTTATTTCATGTACAAAAAGCCTTAAAAATGTCTATTTCTGCTCAAAATTACTTTTATCATCGCTTTAATTATTAACTTAAATCGTTCTTAAGGGAAATATTATGAAAATTTATCATAAATTCCTTCGCGCAAAAAGTTGAGTACGAAATATAAGCTTCGTACACTATTGAGTACGAAATGTTATGTGTACACGTCACAGATTATGTGTACTACGTCAGAGGTTCTTCGTTGTGATCAATTTTCGCGAGTGAAAACGCAGTGATGGGGAAGTGTCGTTTCAAACCAGGGTGGTTAACTGAATATTCCTGGGTACAGAAAACAAATGACATTCGAAAAGCACATTGTCGATAATGTATGAAGACCATTGATGTCGGGGGGATGGGGGAAAGCGCTTTGAAAAGCCACAAGAAAACATGAAATTGAGAATCAATATGTTTGTTTGTAATAACTTTAAAAAGTAAATACATATGTGAGACTCATTGAGTTAAGGATGGATATTAAAAACATGTATTTGTATGTAATTAAATAACATGTATGAGTTAATATGGAATAAGTTTAATGAGTTTGAGCAATTAAATGACATTTAATGTGTTAATCTGGTTTGAAAATGCATTTTTTTAAAGGAAACTAACGTACTGTTCTTGGCCTTGAAAATGAAAATTTGGCCTTAAAAAGTCCTTGAAAAGTGCTTGAATTTAGGTTTGCGATTTCTGTTTGAACCATGAGAAGCATTAATTTTTCCTCAAGTTAACACGAAACTTACCATATATGTTAACGAAAACTCATTTTAATCCATCACAGACGTAGGTCACTGTCCACCATTTTGGTTTCTACTGTTTACTTATATTACCGGTGCTAACATAGTATTCACTCAGACAAAACACATTTTCAGAAAATCAGTGTACTGAACTTAACTTCCATACTGTCGAATCTATACAAACAATATATCAAAGTTTAAAACATGTTGTAATTAATGTTCAAACAATAAATAACAATTACTTTGAATGAGTGTTGTGTTATTTAGCTTTCATTTTCACAATGAGGGCACAGGAATGTAAAATTTCTCCTCAAACATCGCACTGGAGAACAATATTTTAAATGAGTCCAGTTGCTACATTGGTCACATTTACCCCGCTAAATAATTTCTAATATTAAATTAAGTTTATTGCATCTGGTGAGGTGTTGCCATATACACAACATGAAGTGCTGTCAGCTTCATGATCAGTCAGTTCGGAATCACAATCATCAATGTTAGGTGCATTATCCCAGAGGTGCTTGGTTGTGGTGACTCACTATTTTTGTTGGAATGTAAGTTTGTTTTGTTGTTTTTTGGAACCTTTACTTGTTTTCGCCTTAGTTGTTTTCTTTGTTGTTGTGACAATATCTATTTTCTTCAGTTTACTTTCTTTTGATGGTGACATCAAGTTACCAGTGACCGATTGTTGTAATTTGCTTTTCTGTCGCTTTTCAATAACTTTTGTAATTTTTCTTTTTTAGCTCACCTGATTGCTCAGGTGAGCTTTTGTGACCGGTCTTTGTCCGTCGTCCGTCCGTTAACATTTGTTCGTAAACACTCTAGAGGCCACATTTATCGTCCGATCTTCATTAAACTTGGTCAGAAGCTTCGTCCCAATGAAATCCCGGTCGAGTTCGAAACTGGGTCGTGCCGGGTCAAAAACTTGGTCACTAGGTCAAAAAAAGAAAAAACTTGTAAACACTGTAGAAGTCACATTTCATGCCCAATCTTCATGTAACTTTGTCAAAATGTTTGTCTTAATGATATGTTGGTTGAGTTCAAAAGTGGTTCCGGTCCGTTGAAAAACATGGCCGCCAGTGGGCGGGGCATTTTCCTTTTTTGGCTTTAGAGAAACCTTGTAAACACTCTGGAAGTCACATTTTTTGCCCAATCATCATGAAACTTGGTCAAAACATTGGTGTTATTGATTTCTCGAACGAGTTCGAAAAATGATCCAGATCGGTGAAAAAACATGGCCGCCAGTGGGCGGGGCATTTTTCTCTATATGTATATAGTGAAAACATGTCAACACTCTAGAAGTCACATTTTCGGCCCAATTTTCATGAAATTTTGTCAGAACTTTTGTTTCCTAGATACGTGAGTTAAGTTTGAAAATGGTTCCGGTCTGTTGAAAAACATGATTGCCAGGGGGGCGTGGCAGTTTTCCTTATATTTATATAGTAAAAAGGCTTGCAAACAATCATGAATTAAGGTCATGTAACATGTGAGGCAACTCTTCTAAATATTGCATTTAAGAATACAGTAGTTACTCCCCTTTGATTATCAATGTTTCCATAATAATACAGTGTAGTTGTGTTTCATTAATGTGTTAATTGTTATTCGATGTTGGTTGTTTTTATGCCCCCTTTCGAAGAAAAGGGGGCATATAGTGATCGGACTGTTCGTCCGTCCGTCTTTCCGTCACACTTTGCAGTTAGGTTTCCAAAAATGCTCATAACTTCTATGTCTCTTGAGATATAACCTTCATATTTGGTATGCATGTGTATATGGACAAGGCCTTTCCTTACGCACACATTTTTTAGCCCTACACCTTGAACTTAGGGTCCGCGCTTAGGTTTCAAAATCTGCGTTTAGTTTCGAAACATGCTCATAACTTCTATGTCCCTTGAGATATAACCTTTATATTTGGTATGCATGTGTATATGGACAAGGCCTTTCCATACGCACAATTTCTTTTACCCCTGTGACCTTGACCTTGAATTTAGGGTTCGCGTTAAGGTTTCGAAAAATGCTCATATTTCTATGTCCCTTGAGATATAACCTTCATATTTGGCATGCATGTGTATATGGACAAGGCCTTTCCATACGCACACATTTTTTACCCCTGTGACCTTGAACTTAGGGTCCGCGTTAAGGTTTCAAAATCTGCGTTTAGGTTTCGAAAAATGCTAATAACCTCTATGTCGCTTGAGATATAACCTTCGTATTTGGAATGCATGTGTATATGGACAAGGCCTTTCCATACGTACCCAATTTTTAACCCCTGTGACCTGACCTTGAGCTTAGGGTCCGCGTTTAGGTTTCAAAATCGGCGTTTAGGTTTCGAAAAATCCTCATAACTTCTATGTCCCTTGAGATATAACCTTCATATTTGGTATGCATGTGTATATGGACAAGGCCTTTCCATCTAAATCTGCGTTTAGGTTTCAATAAATGCTCATAACTTCTATGTCCCTTGAGATATAACCTTCATATTTGGTATGCATGTGTTTATGGACAAGGCCTTTCCATACGCACAAAAATGTTAACCCCTGTAATCTTGACCTTGAAATAGGGTCTGCGTTTAGGTTTTAAAAATCTGCATTTGGTTTCCAAAAATGCTCATAACTTCTATGTCCCTTGAGATATAACCTTCATATTTGGTATGCATGTGTATATGGACAAGGCCTTTCCATACGCACAAAAAAAAATCCCCTGTGACCTTGACCTTGAACTTAGGATCCGCGTTTAGGTTTCGAAATCTGTGTTTAGGTTTTGAAAAATTCTCATAACTTCTACGTCCCTTGAGATATAACCTTCATATTTGGTATGAATGTGTATTTGGACAAGGCCTTTCCTTACGCACACAATTTTTACCCCTGTGATCTTGAACTTAGGGTCCGCGTTTAGGTTTCGAAATCTGCGTTTAGGTTTCGAAAAATGCTCATAACTTCTATGTCCCTTGAGATATAACCTTCATATTTGGTATGCATGTGTATATGGACAAGGCCTTTCCATACGCACACAATGTTTTACCCCTGTGACCTTTTCCTTGAAGTTAGGGTCCGTGTTTAGGTTTCGAAATCTGCGTTTAGGTTTCAAAAAATGCTCATAACTTCTATGTCCCTTGAGATATAACCTTCATATTTGGTATGCATGTTTATATGGACAACGCCTTTCCATACGCACACAAATTTAGACCCCTGTGACATTGACCTTGAACTTAGGGTCCGCGTTTAGGTTTCGAAATCTGCTTTAAGGTTTCGAAAAATGCTATAACTTCTATCAAAGCGTTTATAGGGGGCATATGTCATCCTATGGTGACAGCTCTTGTTTTTAGCTCAGTGAGCTTTTGTGACTGGTCTTTGTCCGTCGTCCGTCCGTCCACATTTGTTCGTAAACACTCTAGAAGCCACATTTATTGTCCGATCTTCATGAAACTTGGTCAGAAGATTTGTCCCAATGAAATCTCGATCGAGTTTAAAACTGGGCCATGTTGGGTCAAAAACTAGGTCACTAGGTCAAAAAAAGAAAAAGCTTGTATACACTGTAGAAGTCACATTTAATGCCCAATCTTCATGTAACTTTGTCTGTATGTCTGTAATAATGATATGTTGGTTGAGTTCAAAAGTGGTTCCGGTCCGTTGAAAAACATGGCCGCCAGTGGGCAGGGCAGTTTTCCTTATATGGCTATAGAGAAACCTTGTAAACACTCTAGAAGTCACAATTTTTGCCCAATCATCATGAAAGTTAATCAAAACATTGGCTTTATTGATATGTCGGACGAGTTCGAAATGGTCCATATCGGTGAAAAAACATGGCCGCCAGTGGGCGGGGCATTTTTCTCTATATGTGACACTCTAGAAGTCACATTTTTTGCCCATTTTTTTATGAAATTTGGTCAGAACATTTGTTTCCTTGATACGAGAGTTGAGTTGGAAAATGGTTCCGGTCAGTTGAATAACATTGCTGCCGGGGGGGGGGGCAGTTTTCTTATATTTATATAGTAAAAAAAAGCTTGTGAACACTCTAGAAGTCATATTTTTTGCCCAATCATCATGAAACTTGGTGAATAGATTTGTTTTATATATATCTCAGATGAGTTTGCGAATGGTCCCGATGGGTCAATAAACATGGTTGCCAGGGGGGTGGGCAGTTTTCCTTATGTGACTATATAGAGAGAAACCTTGTGATCGAACACTATAGACGTCACATGTTTTGCCTAATCATCGTGAAACTTAGTCAATACATTGGTTTTATTGATTTCTTGGACAAGTTGGAAAATAGCTCAGATCGGTGAAACACACTTTTTAGCTCACCTGATTGCTCAGGTGAGGTTTTAGGATTGGTCTGTGTCCGCTGTCCGTCCGTCCACATTTGGTTTGTAAACACTCTAGCATTCACATTCCTCAAGCATTCTTTATCTCAGTTGCTGAAAGATCTCGGTCAAGTTTGATGATGAGCAAAATCACATAATTATTGCCCTAAGATTGTCCAAATTTTCATTATATTATACAAAATCCTTGGAAGCAAAATTTGATGTTCGGGGGTTCAACTCAAAATATAGGTCACCATTTCAAATATTACAAAAGCAAAAACACCTCCTACGCCAGAGTTTTGGTTCAGTAATGATGAAACTTGACCAGGATGCTTGTCTGGTCAATATCTAAGTCATGTTTGACATTAGGTAAAGATTGAATGAACCGACTCCTCTCAGGTGAGCGAACTAGAGCCATCTAGGCCCTCTTGTTTCTAGAAAGCTTTCAGTTTTGTTTACAGGAATGACTACAGCCTGTGTATTTGTGTAAATAACTGACGGGGCTGTCTTTGAAGGAAGAATCTTGTTCCTCTGCACAGGGTATACGCCTGCTTTTAAAATGAAGATATGAGATTTACTGGAGTAAGTCCCTTGTTATATGTTTTACTTGATAATTCAGCAATAGGCAAACGGGTAATCTGAAGACCAGGATTGTTTCTAAAAAATTATTGATATTCACTGTAAAAGACACTTTTCAAAGGTCCGAAGCAGCAAACGTCCAATAGTTATGTGACATGAGAATTATGGGATTGTAATACAAAAAATATAACATTGTGCTCTTTACCCAAATCTTTTAAAGTCATATTAACATTAATGTTTGTCCATCAAAAAGCACTAACACAGGAAAGCAATTGGATGGAGCATGTTAAAGAAAATGTGTGTTCATGTACTATAAAAATACAGTTGAATTGGACCACCCACTTTCTGTGACAGGACTATTCGCACCTGGACAACAGCCTTTCAATAACTCATTATTCTAGCGTATACCAGGACAAATGTAATAAGGTGGAATTCGACTCCCATCGGCGTTACCAGATGCCATGATGGTTTCTGTTTTACCACGATTTGCTGTTATGGCTTGTGGTTTAGTGTTTTTTAAACATATAACATTCTAAGGATTATGTTCCATGAGCACTCCTGTTTCATCGATGTTAAAAAGATTTTCTGGTTTGTTTGTTAAATCATACTTTACTAAAACACCATTGAGCTCATTGCAATATTTATCAATGACTTCATTTGGCACGAAGGTATGACAACTTTTGAGGCTTTTACAATGTCAACTGTTTATGACGTCTCTTAAAACCTTCAAACCAAGAATTACCAAAAGGGGGATCTGTTGGCACTTTCCGACCAAGAGAGACTGCAAAATCAGTTGCAATATTTATAAATTCAGCCCGGCTATGTCCGAAATCAATACTAGCCATGTATGAAACATGCTCAACAAGTTTAACCTCTTCACCCAATGCCAATACAGGGGATGGACCAGAGCGGATAAGAAATGTATCTGTTTCTGGTACAGGTTGCATACCTAGAGTTCTGTCCTTTTAATAGAGTACCCTCAGGTACACCATACATTTGAGCAGCTTTCCTCACTACAGCGTCATTTTCTTTAACTTGTTTATATGTCATAAACAGCTGGTTTGATTTATACTGACGCTTTTTCTTCTTCATAGGTGGGAACTGAAACTAAACTAGACAAACGATGTTTTAAATTGATATTATGGGCTTTTTTTGTTGTCGATTTGAGCTGAAAAGAATAAACAGGTCAAAAGAGTCAGTTAAAATGTGGTAACTTACCAATATCTGCAACTTATCTTGCTACCAGTTGTTTATAAAAAATATATATTATAGTCGATAGTTTACAGGACTGTCCCAGTCCTCTAAGCCGAGCGCAACTGTCTTTTTATTAGGATCGGTGTTAATGTTCGTTAGTCGTATGAATATATAGCGTTTCATGAAATTAAAATGACCCGCAAAACAAAATTGTGTCGTTTGAACGAATCTGCACTAAAACTAAATTAAGATTCACATCGTACATCGAATCATTTCTGTCGTTAGTTGTCAGAACGAAGGTACGGTTTATATTCAAATGCATTATTTTTCTCTTTCCGGAATATTGTTTTTAGTACGTTGATGCTGCATTAACAAATATAAGTGTATATGATTTATTATGAAGTGAAAACACCAAAAATAAACAACTGCTGCGATAGACACCTATAAACATAGCATATACTGTTAGATGAGTCTAATATCACTTTAACATTACCTTCAAATCTTTGGTAGAATAATCATTTGAATAATTAGGATCATCTTGACAATTGAGAAGTTTCGCTCAGTGATGCAAAGTGGAGGTGTATACATCAGTGTAATGGAAACGCGCACCTGTTGTCTACGCTTCTATGTAAACATTTAGTTTAGTTTAAACTTATTTATTTTAGCTCGATTGCATCGAAAGCCTTAGGCTTATATAAACGCTCTCGAGTCCGTTTTCTTTGGGGGAGATCTAAAGAACGCTCCCACGGTGGGGATCGAACCCGTGACCTCCCGGTCGCTAGGCGGACACCATATCCATTACACCACGGCGACCTAAATACATTTACAGACGGACTTATCAAAATGAGTTTTTATGAGAAAACTGAATGATCAACTAGATTGTTTGTAAATAACAAAAAAATACATGGGTATTCGTTTTGTAATACCTACTTACCCGAAGAAAAGACATTATTTAGAGTATTTCTCGTTTTGACAGCTACCGGCAAAAATAGTAAACAATCTCCGACGGAAGTTGTAAATGAAAATGCGCGTGCTTTGACGTAGTAGCGTATTTATAAACATCACCAGTAATTCGGGTACACCGGTACAGGGTTGCATCCAGATCGCGGGTTTCCCGCAGAAGATCGACTTTGCCCGCAAAAATGCAAATCAAGAGCGTGCAATTTCCCGCATGAACGATATGATGCCCGCAAATATAAAACAGCTGCGCGTGCCTTTAAAAATAAATTTGGACCATATTTGAATCCTGAAAAGATAACTTTCCCATACATTTTACAATGTTTGATAGAAATCAAAACATTACTAAGTTGTTTTGTTGACAATTACAACAGTTGCTAACGATCATTTCTTACTTCCCTCGACAATCACTTTTTCCCAAGAAAAAACGATTTTGATTGGCTAAAAAAGTAGATAAGAGTAACTTCCCCTTTACGGTTGCTATGCGCCTTGAAAGACCGATTTAGAAAGTGAGTTGCAGATTTTGGGGAAAATGGATGCTTGGAACGAAAAAGAGAAGTCGAAGCAACAGAAAGTGACACACTTCTTTAGAAATGAAAGCGGACAGAATAATGTTAGCTCATGAAAACAAAAAAACATAGAAGGATTATTGCCAAAATGCGTCTCTCATCTCAAAAATTGTTAATTGAAACAGGCAGACATCATAATATTGACAGGAACGAAAGAATATGCCCCTTGTGTAGCTGTAACGATATCGAAGATGAGTACCATTTCATACTAATATGTCCGTTATACCTAGAAGAAAGAATCAAATATATCCCAGAATTCTATTACAAGCGACCTAGTATGTTCAAATTTATTAAACTCCTTAATAGTAGTAAGAAAACGACACTTAGAAAGTTAGCCATCTATTGTATATCATGTTTCAAAAAAAGAGATAACACTTTGTTTATTATCACATGATTGTTAAGAAGAACTATAGCTTATACTAACAATTGAGGGTACTTTGCTTGGTACATGTTGTTTGTTAACCATGGATGTATCAAATGTGGTTATGTTTTTATATGTATTCCATGTCACATTATAACTTGCAATTAGAGCACTCTCACTCTCCAGTGATGAGTGATTTATGAATTGATGAATGTAATTTATACAATGTTATTATTTATATTCATCACGCATGTCTGTAACATTATCATGTATTTGTATATGACGATAAGCTTGTTATGCTTAAGTCAAAATAAAACTGCTGTTCTGTTCTGTTCATGAAATGACCAAATGTAAGGTTCGCGATCGGAGGACGTCTCAAATAGTGAAGACGTGCATGGTGACGGTCCGCCGGTAAAAAAACGAGAACCCCACGTGTTTATGGATAAGTGGAAGCAGGGTCAGCCCTGGCTTAGTTTCATTGTCAAAAAAGAGATGTTGTGCAAGTGGTGTGTTGACGACTGGAATGAACAATGCGTTAACAACGGGAAATACCAACTTCCGAACGTCAACACTGGATCAGCATGTTGAGATGCCTGCACATAGAAAGGCGTGTTTGAATTAAAAAATGGGCTAACAATTCAATATTTCATAGGTTAATGCATTTTTACAAACCAGTGTATTTAAACAGTTTACAACATTTTAAAGGTCTACAGTTAACTATATTTTGGAATTTATTTCGTCAATTTTAATGAACAGACAAGTACAGGATAGTTTCAGTATCACCATACGTTGAACATATTCCTAGTTTATACAATGTTGGTTCTTAAAAGAGATTTGTGTGACAGACATTAACTTTATATCTGACAAGTATATGCTGTTACTGGTAAGTAGAGTGTAGTTTCATTTATGTAAAATGGTTTAATTAAAGTGATATTATGGGCATTTTTCACTGTCGAATTGAGCTGAAAAGAATTAACAGGATAAGAGTAAGTTAAAATGTGGTTACTGACCAATAATCTGCAAATCATCTTGCTACCAGTTGTTTATAAAATATACTTTATATTCGATATTCTAACGTGACTCACCCAGTCCTCTAAGCCGAAATGATCCGTAAAACAAAATTGTGTCTTTGTGTCGTATGAACGAATCTGCACTAAAACTAAATTTAGGTTCACATAGTACATGCATGATCAGTTGTCAAACGAAAGTACGGTTTATATTTAAATGCATTATTTTTCTCCTTCCGGGATATTGTTTTAGTATGTTGATGCTGCATTTACAAATATAAGTGTATATGAAGTGAAAACACCAAAAATAAACAACGGTTGCGATAGACACCTTTAAACTGTTAGATGCCCATAATACATAATATCACTAAGGAATCCATGCAACTTTATTTTTTGGTGCAAGTGCAACATGCTGTCCTACTCTGATCTTAGACCACCCGATAAACGTAACTGTTTTGGTGTTATTAAGATAAAAAATATATATTCAAAGGGTTTTTGCTCTATTCAATGATGTATAACATAACTTTTAAAGCGTTTTGGCTCTTTAATCAGAATTCAGAAGTTTTAAAACAACTGTCACCGTCTGTGATTACAACAAGCCATAACACTCTAAAAGTACAACTGACCTTCACAGTCCAATGGCTGCTGGGAAACATCATCGTGCGTGATGCATGTCATAGTGCAGCTTACTCCACCTATATAAACAAACTGTACTTTATTTTTATTAGGCTTCACATGTATACTAACATAATTGAATACAATAATTAATTAGCCAGTTGCAGTTTATAATGCAAAAGGACAAAAAAGGCTGAAATTTCATCTGTGTGTTAACTTCATACACAATATATACACATTAATAATATAAAATCAAAATTTAATTATACTGCAATACCACCAATCCAGAATAAAAAAATAAAAACTTACCTTTATCGAAAAATGTATCTACACCCCAACCCCATCTATCACCTCTGGGGGACTCAGACAGAGGACCTGTGTCAAAAAAAACTATTGTATTTTAAAGGGGCCTTTTCACAGATTGTGGCATGTTTTGAAGTTTGTCATTAAATGCTTTATATTGATAAATTTAAACATTGGATCTAAAACGCTCCAGTACAAAATCAAAAATAAAATGAAAAAAAGTAGCCGGCAGCAGGGCTCGAACCAGTGACCATCAGAGTCCTGGAGTAAAAACCAATTAGACCGCTCGGCCATCCTGCCAATTATGTGACATATTTTATACCTTATATAAGCAATATTCGTAGTTTCACAAAATTAAACGACAACAACAGAACTCTCCAAATTATTCAATCGTTTCGCGTTGCAACGCTTTATATTTTTCAAAAGATGGATATATTAGACCATGGTAAATGTTCAATATTACTGTTTCCTCACAAATATCATTACTAAAACGAAAATTTGCGAATCTGAAACAACTTTTTTCAATTTTGTCAATTTACCAAAACGTGAAAAGATCCCTTTAAAGAATGGTAGTTAGTTCCACAATGTCATATAATTACCACAGTTAAAATTACATGATCAAAACATTTGAACAATTATCCTTCGAAACAAGAAAGCAATGCACATTATTTGTATTTCTAGTATGTAAATATGTTAGTGAAAACAATACTCTGCAACATAAAAAAATAAAAAAGAATACAAAACCGTTTGTTCATAGGCTTAATAACACTCTAAGGAAATGTGCAACACTATACTATAAGGAGACCATGTACAGAGGGAGTTACAGGCTGCATAGCTTTTATCCCGAAGACCAAGGTATATATATGATTTCAATTAACCAGTATATGTGAAGTAGTCAGTTGGCACAATCACATTTATTTATGTTGACTCAGCTTAAGTAAATAAATTGTTTTAAAAAAACGCACACACACAATAACGTCATTATGCATTCTTGGGTGTTATTAAGTTATTAAGTTATTGTAATAGCATTAAATGCCTCTTCAAGACACATTTGAATTCTGTTTGTTACTTGTAAACATTCTACCTTCATATCGGTCCTTTTTTTTTTCGGCACTCCTCTCCCGTTCGCTCGGTGTAGCAACCAACAGCGTTAACTCTGATGCAATGAATATATTATATATATATATTTATATAAATATAATATATATGTATATATATATATTTATATATAGAGAGAGAGAGAGACAGACAGACAGACAGACAGACAGACAGACAGACAGACAGACAGAGTGACAGAGAGACAGAGAGAGAGAGAGAGATTTATATATATATATATATATATATATATATATATATATATATATATATATATATATATATATATATATACAGTTTAAGAAAAGGGCATACGAAATGGTCGTTTTACCGCACTACCCGCGTTTTCGTGCAAAATTTTAGGTGCACCCAGAGTGGTAGTCTTATTTATAAAACGCGCAAAGAATTTAGAGATACTTTTTATATAGGCTAAATTCTTTGGAACTCCAAATATTACCAATATAAAAAAGGAGCTTAATTTTTGAGAGCGTCAACAAGTTGGACTTCACCCAGGGGCTGCAAATGGTGCACTCGCCCCACGTGAGGGTTTTTTAAAACGTCGAGTCGGGCAAGTTTGGTGGCGATATCATCCTGCAGACACAGCATAGAATTTTTCTTTCGGCTCGCACTCCATCTCCGAATCACTGCGCTATGCGTCTTTTGCTATGGCAGTAGACTTGTTTTGAGATTCCGATAGGCGCTTTCTGCATGTTTTGCCTGTTTTCGCCGATTTTTTGTAGCATGCGTTGAGGTTGTCGATGTACTGGGATTTGCGTTTGCCTTCTCGTATGTGCGCAGCTCCTCAGCATACGCCTCTTCTGTGATAGCTTTTCCCCCTGGTTTGGGTTTTGTTATGTTGGCTTTAGGTTGCTTAGAGGCCTGGCAGACGCATGTAAACTTTTCTTCAGCCTTTGACAAGAGGTACTTTTCTACTGCTTCTTTTCCGGATTTAAGTTCCATAATTTTGAGCAGGTGTGACGTCTCTCGGAAGGCTTCGCTTGGACAAAGCTTATCTGCAGGAACAACCTCTGGGAAGCACGGGACAATGCCAGTTTTTTGGAAGCCTGCGACTATGTTGGCTGGAACCATGGCCTTAAGATATGCCTTGCAAGCTATTTCGCCATCGTATATTTCGTGACAGTTTCACCAATGTGCCCCTGCATTAAATTGGCACATTTACGGTAGTCAAAGGATTTGAATTGGGCGAAAATCGACACGTCCAGAGGCTGCAGGATATGAGATGTGTGGGCAGGCAAAACAAAGAGGATGATATTCTCTGCTTTGACCTATTCAGTTAGTTGCCTGGAAACATGTGATGAGTGGCCGTCATAAAAAACAAGTATCGGCTGTTGGTCTGTTGAACCCCTGCATGCATTTGGGAGGAAATGGTCCTTCAAATAATGCTGGAATATTTCGGCATTGGACCAGCCACTTTCGGGCATTTTGAATTTTGAACCAGGTGAAGATCCGTTTATTAATTCAGGGTTGCTTCGTTTCCCTTTGAAAACGATAAATGGTTGAATATGATTCCCGGGGACCTGTGTTCGGGTTGAATCCCAGTTTCATCTATGTTGTAAATGAGATATGGTTTGTTACAACAATAACACTTTTATGAATCTTTCTCTTTCAAGATAGCAAATTACTTTTTCTTTAAAGTGCGTTTCAACGGTTAAAAAATGTCGGATCAGTGTGGGGACTGCATATTACAAACGCGCGGTTGCACTTTACTGAAAAAATACTTATTTGTTTAAAAAGATCATGATACCTATCAAAAAAACTCTCACAAATGAGCGGGCTCTCCACTTTATCCCATAAACAATGTTGAAATATTTAAAAAGACATCATTAACAATTTTAACTCGGTCGCGCTTTATTCTCCCAACACAATTCTTTAAAAGTCACGTGGTATAGGCACCGTGATTCTGAAATGCTGCTCGTTGGCCATAGTTGCCCTATGGTACGGTCCCTCCACCCGTTTTCCTCCGTTCAAGCTACTCTTTCCCTTTTTAGTTCTGCAACTTGTTGCTACATTCATTGCAACCCCTTGTGCAGAAACCTCTTCTGCTGTATTGAGCCATGTTTCATTTCATTTTGTTACTCAAAGGTATGTACTCATGTCAATGTGTGAAAAGTTTTCTTGACGGATGGACAACGCCTTTTGACCTCAATGTGCGACCTTGACCTTGACCTTAGCCCCTAGGATTATGGGTGTTGAATGTGAAGCACCCCCAGATGATTGAGAACAACTATGGCAAGTTTGATGGCTTTGGCTAATGTGTTAATGGAGATAAAGCTCTAAGCTTATATTAAAAAGCATTTTTTCAAGATACAAAGGGCCATTACTCCGTTATTAGCATGAGGTGTATAATGCCATTTGGCGTGCATCATCCTCTTATCCATATATATACTCATACCAAGTTTCAATGAAATCCGTCAAAGCACTTCCAAGATATGGCTCCGGACGGACGGACAACGCCAAAAAATATCCCTCCACCGATGGCGGGGGATAATACAAATCTTCATATGTTGGTATCTTTCATAACTGCAGGGAAGAGAACCAATGAAAATCTTGCGAAAGACCTGACGCAAGTTTCAAAATGAAGAATGTCTGAAACAAAGTTGTTAAGACTTCGACATTCAAGGATTATCTTGAAAACAATTTCCTGGCGAACATCAACAGGGGTAATAGCAATCCACCCGTCATCGTATTACTTGATAGACACACGACGCACACGTCAACCGAAATGGGCCCTAGAGAGAAACGTTCATCTGTTCTGCTTGCCAGCTCATACTGTTCATGTCCTTTAACCGCTTGACGTAGGTGTGTTTGACACATAAAAACGATTCTACGACAGCGAATATGCTTCGTACATAAAGCTAACCCCGGGAAAGTGGTAACGAAGTATGCAGTTGCTGGAATGGCGTGAAGCGCTTACATGAAGGTAATTAGCCCGTGGAACATCGTGTCAGCCGGTGTTTACCCACTAAACAAGAATGTGGTGCCTTCAGAAAAGCCCATGCCATGCGAGTCATTCCGAGAGTCGACACATCTTCAGAAGATGCAAGCAGTACGGGCTGGCGAGAAGGCAGTTGAAAGCTCTCCGGACAAATACGGAGGCGCAAACCCCTATCACGGAGTGCAGACGCCAAAGGAAGATGTTAGTAAATACGAAACCATAACCTAGCTGAAAATAATTAACAAGCGCTGCATACATAGAAGAGGTTGCAATGTACGACGCGTTATTGCATTTCGGAGCAGGAGTTGTTGGCTGTAGTGTATTGTTTGCAGTATTATCGTCAATACCTCCTAGGTCGTCATGCGTTCCAACCTCCAAGCGCTCGTCTGGTTATTTAGCATGAAAGAGCCCAGTGGTAAGATTGCACGGTGGTAAGAGATCCTGACACCGTACGATTTTGACATCGAGTACCGGCCAGGGAATACACAAACCCATTTCGATGCGCTTTCAAGATGTCCGACACCAAGAGACTTCGAGTGTGAGGATGTCGATATGACTGGATCACTTAACTGCGGGCCATGTCGAACATGCCGACAAAGTGCTGAGTTAATGGTGCCGAGGGCAACGGAGAACAGCACTGGTATTATTGGTCCCAGCTCAGAGCTGAAGTTCATGGATGGCCAACAAAAGCAACGCTTTTACGCGAAGTGCAGAAAATTAACGAGTTGTTAAAGCTGTATCGAGAAGCATTGTATCTCGGACTAAACGTTATCTTTTTTTTCAAAGCAGTAAATATTCGAAAGGGGCCAAGCCTTACCGGTGTCATCATAGTCGGAAGGATAAACTCATAGAGCAATTGATGAAGGAACACATTCCGTTAGACATGGTATCGTATCACTGTACTTTGTGTGCATTTAGGTGCCAAGATAGGGCGACTATCGACCAGCACGTGACAAGGTACGCGAGGCACGTTGCGGAGTAGAGAAAAATGGGCCATGTCAACTACAGAGCGATTCTCCGGAAGTCGGAAAACCCGATTTTTTGTTACGGAGGTTAACCTTATACCTTGCACAAACGACTCCGATACGGAGGACCCGTTTGAAGATCAGGAGGCCACGATTCGAGAGGCTAAAGGGCTTCCGAGTTGACTATTTGTGGGAAACAAAGATAGTTGGCAATAAAGTGATGCAACTACTTTCCCAATAGTGCCGGCTCTTCACGGTTACCAGCTGTCGTATCCGGTACTTAAGAGTCCGGCTAACGCGCCCTTACAGTCTGCCTTCCAGCCGGTGCAAATGCTTTCGCAAAAAGCCCCGATGCAGACGAACCCGGCTCGTCAGCGAATACGCCCATCCTGGATGAGACGCCGTGCATAGGGCTGACAGACGAATTTGAGAGGTTCTTGGAAGATCCGCTCCGAGGGACGAAGCGTGGGACTCCGTCAGGCGAGTTCGCAGGGCCGCTTTCGCAAAACAATTGTAAAATAACAAGCTTCAAATTAACCCAAACGGAGCTTAAGGACGAGTAATGAAGTAGCTTGAGGGTTCTAGGAAGCTGAGGCAGGCGGTAAACAAGAACACTAAGGTACTCAACTTCTTATGCGGACACTGTTACAGGAGCTGACGGCAATACACCTTGAACCGAGATAGCTTCCTATTCAGTCCCACTGATGAACCTTTTCCGGGAACGCCCTTTTTCGGGAACGCTTTTAAAGCGAGATTATACGATTTTTGTATGTGTTTAATTGTAATATATTGCTAAAATATGTTACAATAACACAAAATAGGCAAGAAAAAATATACATTGAAGACGAATTTCATAAAATGCAGCAAAGGCAAATTAGCGCCCCGAGCCGATTGTGACGAAAATATTTCGTACATATTTTCCTACAATAACCGAAGCATTCATCTTTTTAGTTAGTGTTCGTGTGTCGTATGAATAGATATCGTTGCGGGAATTTAAATGCAACGTTAAACTAAATTCAGATTCACATCGTACATGCATGATTTACATGCTGGGGACTTCGACTGTACAAACATTTTCGATTTTAGAATTTAATATCTGGCTTATTACGCATTTTTCGACACATGTTTTTCTTAACTTTTATTTTAATTTATATTGAAATATATGTTGAATAAGTTTTTTACACACTTTATGTAAATTAATTAATATTTGACACAATCGTATAATCTAGCTTTAAACCGGTTATATTGTTATGCCCCGCTTCAGGCGCAAGTCTTATATCAGGTATGCCCAAGTCTTATATCAGGTATATTTAGTAGCTCACTTTCAGTAAACGGTTATGGCAGTGTGGCTTTAAAAATATAATGGTTCTTTTGTCCATGAAAATAAATCAACCCAGAGTTAAGTTATTCAATGTAATTTATTGTCCAACAAGGAACTTAAGGAGTAAAATATAACATGTATGATAGAAATGTATTCGTTATTATTTACTGAAAAGTATCACTGAGCAAATTTGACTTACAATGTGTTAAAAAATTAAAGTTGGCACCAGAGTTCTTAACAAAAGTTCAGAATGTAGTTTTAATTTTAATGGAAGGTTGTTGTTTTTTTGGCACAGAAAATCTTAGGTATATATACTTTTCCAGTGACACACTGTGCCCTGTGTCATGCACATGATAAGTGTGTCATACACATGACACAGTGTGTCCGCAACAACAAAAATTGTGCCTGACACAGTATTCTATGTGCCTTCTTAACAGGTGCTCAAATGGAATGTTCTTAAGTATGGACTATTTGTAATGTAAAAGCAACTTTAAAATATGAAAAAACATATAACAACATAATTAATATATCAAAGGAACGTTTTCTGCCATGAATTGGATTCATTTCAGCACTTTAACAATTAATTAAACACAAAATGATTTCAAGGACTTTGAAAGTCGGCTTGACCGAAGTTGCTTAGCAACGGGCACGGTAAAAATCAAGATGGCTGCCGTATATTTCTAAAAAAACAAGTGTGAGAGTTTAAAATCAAAAAGCAATGGATTTAAACAATTCTAACTGTCAAAAATTGGCAGAAATGTGCACAATGGGACTAAAATTTGATAGCTGTGTTGTGAATGTAACGTAACGTTATTTGCCGCGCCGCGCTCAAGTGTATTACGTCCCTGACGTCACGCCATATTTGTTGTTGTTTATATACGTCATTTTATATTTGAATCTGAAGTAAAAGGAAGAACCTAGAACACACAACGCTTTGTACCTTTATTTTCCCACACGATCGCGATATTGGTGCCGTTACAAAAAATGATTCTACAGAAAATACAGATACAGAGAGAGGGTCACCGCCGTTTCATTGAGAAATATTTGGAGAAAATCGAACAATCTAAGGAGAACGATTCATTGACCGATTTTCACGCTATTCTCAAAGCTATCGAAGCGAAAGTCACGATTCTAGAGACACTGAATGAGAAAATACTTTAACAGACGGAGATAGATGGATTGGAGGAAGAAATTTTTCAAACAGACACGTATTCAGCGGAACTGGATATCCAGCTGTGTCGCTTACGAGCTTTCCGAGATCAACAGGAAAAGAGAGCAGCCCCGCATACTACCGACCTACAACGAGATGACCAGAGAAATTCATGTAATCAGCAGAGCCACAACAATGGTTTGAACCCGGACGCTTCTTCTTTCTTTCCCAACAGAACTGTAAGTTACAATTCTAATCATTCAGTCAGTAGCAATTCGACGCAATTTTACAGGCTACCTAAAACTGCATTACCTAGTTTTAGTGGAGATATATTGCGATGGCAATCCTTTTGGGATTCATATGAGTCTATCATTCACATGAACGCTAATCTGACCGATGTCCAGAAATTCACGTATCTCAAATCCCAACTTGAAGGAAATGCCGCACGAGTTATTGAAGGTTTTGCCATGACTAACGCAAATTATGCACGTGCTATAGATCTACTGAAGGAAAGGTATGGCCAGCAACATAAAATCATACACGCTTCCATGCAGGCTCTATTACAACTACCCGCCCCGTCCAGTAAAGTGTCCAGTTTGAGAACTTTTCATGATAAAATGGAGACCTACATTCGGAGTTTAGAAGCTATGGGTCAGAGTCAAGACACTTACAGTAGTTTGCTAGTCCCAGTTGTTATAGATAAGATGCCCGTTGAAATTAAGAAGCAGTTAGCTCGTGAAAAGGGAGATAACAGTTGGCTACTAGAAGATCTGCGTCGTGCAATCAATAGGGAGATTGGAATCCTAGAAACAGGTAACATCCGTAGCGAACCGGAAGTAGAGGAATTCAGCGCAACAGCGTCATTTCATACAGGAGCGAAATATAGGAAACCCCCCACGCCCACAAATCCCGCCACCCCCAATTACCCAAGACCCTCCACCGGAAGTTCATCACACAGACCCGAGATAAAGTGCGCCTTTTGTGATTGTGACCACAAATCCCATGAATGTAAAACCCACCCAGATGCAGAATCCCGCCTGAAAATAGTAAAAGAGAAACACTTGTGTTTTAACTGTTTAGGCACTCACCAAGTAGCTAAATGCGGTTCAAGGAGACGATGCCAATTATGCCAGCGAAAACACCATACGGCAATTTGCAAATCAGAAGAAAAGGACAACCAGACGAAAAACGCCGAGACTGCATCGCCGGAAACAGCCGTACTTCATTCATGCACGAGCCTTCCAGACAAGGATGTATTGTTCAAAACTGCCATAGCAACCGTATCGTCTGTGAAAGTACAGACTGAAGCAAACATCTTATTCGATGAGGGTGCCCAGAAGTCGTTTATTACGGAACAATTGGCACAGGAACTTGAACTCCCTATACAAGGCACAGAAACTATATACTTATCGTCGTTCGGGAGCACTAGCAATAAAGCACAGCAAACAGATGTGGCTATAGTGAACGTTGTTACAGATAGAGGCCAGAAGATCCCGATACAAGTATTAATAGTACCTACCATTTCAACGCCCCTCAACCAGAGATACCAACAATCAGTGTCCGATTTACCGTATCTACAAGGTCTTTAACTCGCCCATCCAGTTACAGGAAACTCCATATTTACAATTTCGATGCTGATAGGTGCAGACTTTTGCTGGGATATCGTTGAAGATCACATAGTACGTGGAAATGGACCCCCCGCTGTGAGATTAAAGATCGGCTACCTGTTATCGGGACCTTTCCAAGCACAAAACAACCGAGCTACAGATCACGTGTTCAATGTAATGGCGTCGCGACAACGGACGTATTAGAACGTTTTTGGAATCTGGAGAGTATGGGAGTTACTCAGAGCGACGAGAATATAGACAAGACACGCTATTTCAAGGATTACCAGACTTCATCCATAGAATACGAGAACGGACGGTACACTGCCAAATTACCTTGGAAACAAGACCACTCGCCCCTCCCTAGTAACTACGACATAGTGAAAGCAAGAACCGAGAGTACTCTGAGAAGACTACGTAGAGAGCCCCATCTACTCCAGAAATATGACGAGATCATTGCTGAACAGGAACGACGTGGTTTTATTGAGAGAATTGATAACGATACCCCACCCACAGGACAACTCCACTACATTCCCCACCACCCAGTGAAAAAGGATTCAGCGACCACGCCCATTCGGATAGTATATGATTGCAGCTGCCGCACATCTACCCAGTTCCCATGCTTGAATGATTGTTTAGAGTCGACCACACCCATGTTGAATGACCTTACCACCATACTAGTGAAATTCCGTCTCCATGGTTACGCCATCACAACAGACATTGAGAAAGCCTTCCTTCATGTCGGATTAAATTAAGGAGACCGAGACGCTACAAGATTTCTATGGACAAGCGATACTTCTAATCCCAACAGCCCATTACAAACTTACCGTTTCAAGTCCGTGTTATTTGGTGCCACCTGCTCGCCATTCATGCTTAGTGCGACCATTTTGAAACATCTTGAAATAAACAAGCACGTGTCTGCAGCCTAGGTCATCGAGAAAGATATATACGTAGACAATATACTTTCAAGCTTCGAGAAAGAGTCAGATCTACTAACCTACTTCACAGAGTCCCGACGTTTGATGTCCAGCGCATGTATGAACCTCCGTTCATAGACCTCCAACAGAGAAACACTTAGATCCCGTGCAAAAAAAGAGAATGTGCTAGATACGGACGAAGTTGTTAAGATACTTGGAATGAGATGGAACCCAGTCAAGGATGAAATGTCATTTGCTGAAAGAAACATCCCAATCCTAGATGTCGTTTCGAAGAGAACCATTCTAAAATACTCATCCCAGATCTATGACCCCCTTGGTCTACTTAGCCCCGTGTCCGTCAGTGCAAAGATCTTACTTCAAGAACTATGAAAAGCCAAATATGACTGGGATACCGCTTTACCCAATCATATATGCGAGACCTGGAACCAGCTAGCTAAATCCCTCAACAGAGCTACAGATGTGAACTTTTCCCGACAATTCTTACCCTCAGTGAACAGTGAAACCAGCCTTCATATATTTGTAGATGCAAGCGTCAAATCCTACGGAGCAGCAGCCTACATTTGCGACCAATCACAATCTAGACTGGTAATGGCAAAGAACAGAGTAGCGCCACTAAAGACATTAACCCTACCCCAACTTGAACTGATAACAGCATTGATAGGAGCAAGACTTTCATCCCACCTACAAAAGTCCATACCCTCACAGAAAGTGACATTTTGGTCAGACAGCCAAATTGTACTCCACTGGCTAACTACATCCAAATCATTGAAACGATTTGTCCAAAACCGAGTAGACGAAATCCACCAGCTAACAGATCAATCACCATGGAGGTATTGCCCCACCCATGAAAACCCAGCAGATTTACTTACACGTGGTGTTCCAGCAGATACCTACCTTGACAACCAGTTATGGAACGCCGGTCCGACATGGTTACCTCACTCAGAAGAATGGCCTACTTGGAAATACGACCAGTCAATTCTGCAGAAGACATCCGAAAGTGAAGACACGAGTTCTCAGCAGGCGACAAATGTGGTAACGTTAAATTGCACGGAGATCACGGGCGTTCATAGAGCCATCAACATAGAGAAGTACAGTACTTACCTGAAATTACTTCGCGTCACCGCTTATGTACACAGATTCATCCGCAACTGCAGAAGACCAAGAGATGAAAGACTAACCAACAGCTTGTCAGCAACAGAACTAAAAGAGGCAGAAGTAAAATGGCTGAGATCGTGTCAAACAACCAACTTTCAAGATGAAGTAGAAAATCTTCATTCAAACAGTACCCGTTTACCGCTTGTTAAGCAACTTAGATTGTACCTGGACCAGCAAGGATTACTTCGTTGTGGTGGTAGAATTCATAACGCCCCCTTGGAGTATGATGTCAAATTTCCATACCTCTTACCAAAGAAACATGTCCTGACCAAATTGATTGTGTTCGATGTCCACAAGAACCAACTTCATTCCGGAGTTAACAGCACCATTACACAGATCAGACAGAAGTACTGGATACCATCCATCCGCCAGTATGTAAGATCGTTACTAAGGACATGTATACAGTGTACCAGAGTAACCGGAAGACCCTATGCAGCACCAGACCCACCTCCCCTCCCCAAAGTCAGAGTAAGCGAAGCCCCACCCTTCAGCTACATCTGCCTTTTTTACATGCACATCAACAAGAGCCGTCCATTTGGAAGTTGTACAAGACCTATCAACCGACTCGTTCCTTCAAGCGTTTCGGAGATTTGCCAGCCGGAAGTCGTTGCCCATGGTGATGATATCTGACAATGCTACGACTTATATTGCTGCTGCTAATCACCTTAAGAAGCTATTCAACTCCCAAGTCGTACAAGAGGAGCTCAGCAGAAAGGGAACAGAGTGGCGATTTATTCCCTAACGTGCACCATGGTACGGCGGTTTTTGGGAACGTCTCATTGGACTCACTAAGGCGTCTCTAAAGAAGATCCTCGGAAGACGATACGTGTACATGGAAACGTTGCAGACGATAGTGACAGAGATTGAAGCTGTTATCAACGATAGACCGCTAACGCACGTATCATCAAGCATCGACGACTTGGAGCCGTTAACGCCGTCACATCTTCTTTATGGCCGCAAGATGACGTCACTTCCGCATCAAACACATTCACCCGACGATGAAATGACGCAAATTCAAAGTGACCAGACGACACTAACCCATCGGGCGAAGCAGCAGTCAGACATCATCGAACAGTTCTGGAGACGTTGGAAGTCGGAGTACTTAACGGCCTTAAGAGAGTTCCACACAACAACGGGCTCTAACGAGAAACGTGCAGATATACGATGAGGGACCACGTATCCGTTGGAAACTTGCTGTAGTCCTGGAGCTGATGACCGGAAATGATGGTTCAGTCCGTGCCGCGAAGATGAAGACGAAACGTGGAATAACAAATAGACCAATAGTGAAACTCTATCCATTAGAAACAGCCAGTGATGTTGAATAGAGAACATTTAAGTATTAAAGGTTAAACGCGCAATTGTGATTGAAATACCGAAATAGACAGTTGAGTGTACATGTAATTGAAATACGAGAGACACTTATTAAATTGTTGTTAAGAAAATGAGTGATAAACATTTGATATTCATTTCAAATTAACGTGTATACTTGTGATCAAATTAGTGATTCTGTAATCTTACGATTGTCACGAATGATTCAGGATTTCATAAGTAATGATACATATTCTCCTCTGATTGTTAATAATTGTCACTTTTCGCGGCCCCCAGAATGTTGTGAATGTAACGTAACGTTATTTGCCGCGCCGCGCTTAAGTGTATTACGTCGCTGACGTCACGCCATATTTGTTGTTGTTTATATACGTCATTTTATATTTGAATCTGAAGTAAAAGGAAGAACCTAGAACACACAACGCTTTGTACCTTTATTATCCCACACGATCGCGATAAGCTGCTACTTATTTTATATGAATTCTTAAATAATGACATTAACTTTTAAGAGAAAAATGTCTATCTTCAAACCGGAAGTAGGAACATTTTGACAAAAGCAATGGAGTAAAAATCGTAAGTATGAAGGAAAGCTAATTCTAGCCTAAACATGTGATATTAGTGGCTGGTCTGTAACATATAAAATTTGGTCAACACTATTAATAATATGATCAGGCTAGGAAAAGCAACATGGATGAATGAACAATAAAAACAATTATGCTGTTGAAAAGGAAATTCAGGTAACTAGTTTCAATGTAAATTTTGATTAACACTTAAATAATGTACTATGCACTGGGTTGTTACATTACCCCCCCCCCCCCATTACCTCCCGTTGACATATAAATAGCATATTGGCAATTTAATGACAATGTTATATATAAAGTCCCTAGACCGTCTGGTTTACAGACAGTCTACTGTAGTAATAGACACAGAATAACAGTCATATATAAACATTAAGAACACTTTCGGTTGAACACATAAACAAACAAAATGAACACTTTAACTGAGCAATATGCCAAATGTCCTAAAAGTGTTTCAACAAATGGAGTATGGCCATTATGTTGGCATGGTTTACCAATAAACATATATGTTCATTTTTAACATGTTTTGCTTCCTTTTCAGCAGAGCCATCTTCATTGCCTCGTTTGGATTCGCCTTGCTTTCGCACTGTAGTCTCCAAGTTCTTTATTGCTCGGCTGTTCCATTCAACAGCAGACACAAGTTTCCCAATATAGCTTTCAAGAGTCCTTTCTATTTGGAATAGCGCTGTTGCAAGAACACTATCTTCACGGCGTGGTTCTGCCTCTGTCTGTGTACTTGCTGTCTTCACAGGTAGGCGCCTTGGATCATCCAATAGGGGCGTGCTCAGCCTGGAAACGGACACTGGGACAGCAGGAGCAGGAGTCGTGAATGATGGCAGACATCCTTCCATTGAAGATGAAACTGGCGTTGGCACATAATTGGGAAACCCCATTCCCGACACAGATGTGGTATTCGCAGACACTGGTGTAGGCTGATAGGCTGGAAATGGGAGCATTAAACAGGGGGATGATGAGGCTGGATATGGCGTAGGGAAAAGCTCTTGTAGCATTTCAAACTGTTCCGCGTCGTCTTTCTCCGCGCTGACCGCTGTACTATTTTCACACCTATGGTATTCGGGTCTTGTCGGGGTGTAAGGTAGGTTAGCAGCAAGAGGCGATGGAACCACAGCTTCTCCCGACACATTGGAGCCACGGTTCAGTAGGCAGGCAAGACGCTGCGGTGTCATTGTAACACTGACCAGATCACCGTAATCACTGCAGCTTTGCTGATTCACCTCATAGTCCACACCCTCTTTCACAACCCTAGGGTTTGGGTTTTCGATCAGGAACCTGCTTTGATCACCACCTCCTTGCATTGCTGACATAAGCGCGTGTCTTCTATAGTCTGTGACATGCTTTACCAAAGACCCTCTAGTGGAACACCGAAACAAGCACATTGAACATTAAAATGATGCTTCACTAAGTGCGAAATGGTGCTTCTGCACATGGTCAACCATTCTGTATCTCTCATTTACATATGTCGTCATATTCTTCTTGCGATGTATACATGAGAAGAGAGGTCTCTTTCTTGCTTTCTGTCCGTACTCTATGACCTGCAAGTAGACAAATTTCACTAAGTTAAGCGGATTGCTGCTGCATGAATCGGTTGTTATTCATCAGCAAATTAGTGAATATATTATAACATTAGGTTAGGTTTGTTCCTTGCTGGCTGTCCCTATCTTGTAATTAAAGTTTTTGTATTGCTATTATTCCTATTATTATAGTGTTTGCATATACATTTGTATATAACCCCCATGTCCTGAAAACAGTTTTGTTTCAACACATCCGTCCACAATGCATATACACACATTTACTCGCACAATTTTGGTCAGACACTGCACGTAACTATGCACTAAATTTCTTCAAATGCTTTTGAACAGCTGTGATCCACTTTGGAACTGCATTTCCATAATAGGGCTTCAACTTGTTATGGTGGAACAACTTCTTCACGCCTGATTTATCCAACTGGACAGTCACATTAACTTTTAAAACCTTCTCTATGATAAGGAAGGGACCATCGTAGGCTTTTTCTAGTTTTGGACACACTCCAACTGTTCTATTTTCATGTAGTAACCAAATTAAATCTCCAACGCCATAATTGTGGAATGCAAGCCGTGTATCATATATTTCTTTGCTTCTTTTGGTAGAACTGTCTTGGTGTTTTCGGGCTATTGCATGGGCCTTGTGCATGTGTTCTTGCATTTCAGTAATTGTTTCACAAGCTGTTTTAGGCGTAGCATTTGATACGTTGGCATGATTGTATATCATATCAGCTGGAAGCCTGATTTCCCGCCCCATTGTCAGCATATTCGGCGTGACCCCAGTTGACTAGTTTGGTGTGGCTCTGTATGCTCCAGCAAGGCATCCTAAGAATAGGTCCCAGTCATCGCCTTCGTCAACCAGGTAGGCCTTGACCATCTTTATTAGTGTCCGGTTAAATTGCTCTACTTGCCCATTACCTCTTTGGTTGCGAGGACTGGATCGAGTTTTCTTAATGGCAAGTAGATTGCAAAGTTCTTCAAAAGTTCTGCTTTTAAAGGCTGAGCCTTGGTCACTGTAAATAACTAAAGGTGTTCCCCATCGGTTTATCACTTCATTGAGGATCTTGTTTGTACATTCTTCAGCTGTTTGACTTGGGACGGCAATTACCTCCACATATTTGGTGAAGTGGTCAGTTAGCACTAGTACGTTCTAATGCTCCTTTTGGTCCTTTGTAAAGGGCCCAGAAAATCAACTGCTTGTATGTCCCATGGTGCGCCTGCTTTGATATGACCCATTGGTGCTCTTGGCGTCTTTTGTGGCTTCTTATCTGATTCACCAATGTCTCACCCTTTGATGTACAATGCAATGTCTGCCTTCATTTCAAACCAGTAGAAGCTTTGGTCGATACGATTGTATGTCCTCTTAACGCCCATGTGTACAGCAATGACACTGTCATGTGCGTCTCGAATCACTTCTTTTCGCAGTACACTTGGTACAATTAACTGCAGCTTTTGCATCTTGTTGATCAGCTTTCTTGAAGGAGCGGTAGAGGGAACCATTGACTAGCTTTAAGTTGTCCGACAGTACCAAATAGTGGCGGGTCTCACGGCTACACTCACTTGCTACATGCATTTTTTGTTTTACACCTCAAGCATTGATCTGCGTATTTGGCTGATGTCTCTGTCTGCTTCTTGGAGATTTGCGATATCTTCTGGTGCATACGTTCCAGCCCACGACTTGAAGCATACTGAGTTTGAACCTCCAACCACAGGTGCTGTCTGTTCCTTTTCTGTTCCAGACCCGATGGCCCGGATTGGACAATGTGTTCTGGTTTCCCCGCTATTTTCTTCTGCTTTGTCCAAGGCTGCGATTTCATTACCTTTAGACAGGTCTGATTCAATCATTGAGTCTTGACTTGACATCATCAATTCTGCCCTCCTGCATTTGGAGCAGGGTCCACATTTCAATGGTTCATCCATTATAACTTGGTCGCATTGGCAGTCTCGCGGATTTGGACATCGTGATAACCCATCACAATGCGCATGACTTTTCCCAGGTCTGTAAACTACTTCAAAGTCATAGGGTGCCAAGATTTCCAACCATCGTGATATTTTACCACTCGGTTCACGCATGCTAAAAAGCCATACCAGCGCCTTGTGGTCGGTACGAACGACAAAGTGACGCCCTAACAGGTACTGTCTGTAGTATTGTACAAAGAACACAACAGCCAGTAACTCTTTCTCTGTTATACAATAATTTTTCTCTGCTTTGCTCAAACTACGGCTGCCGTAGGAAAGCACTTTGTCTCGTCCGAACTGAACTTGGGAAAGAACTGCACCTATTCCTGATCCTGAGGCATATGTGTCCAATGTAAATCCACCACCATTCAGTGGATAACCCATAATCTCAGGACCCATAAGTATCCCTTTGATCTTTGCGAAAGCATCTTTACAGCTTGCATTCCATTCAAACTTGGCATCTTTCTTTGTCAGGTCAACCAAGGGTCGTGTTAGCTTTGAGAAATTCTTTATGAAGCGCCTGTAGTATGATCCTGTTGCGACAAATTGTTTGAGTTGTTTCGCATCGGTGGGTCTTGGCCAGCCAGCTATTTTGACAATGATGTCATCAACATATACCAATCAGATCTCCCTCTGTAACCCTTGCAACACCAGCTCCATGGTCCGTTGGAAAGTACTGCTAGAATTGTTAAGACCAAAAGGCATGCGTGTCATTACAAAGTGGCCAAACTTGCAAACAAATGCGCTCTTCGGGATGTCATCCTCTTTCAATGGTATTTGAAAAGACCCACTTGTAAGGTCGAAACTACTGAAAAGGGCTTACCCTGCAACAGAATCAAGACAATCCTGGACCCTCGGGATTGGAAAGCCAATAGGTTTGACAAGCGCATTAACCCGCCTATAGTTCACACATGGTCTCACTGCACCCGATTTCTTCTTGACAAGTACAATAGGTGAGGCCCAAGGAGACGTACTTGGTCTTATCACACCTTTCTGAAGCAGGTCATCAATGGATTTCTTATCTTCACCTGCATAAGCTAATGGTACGCAACGAGGATGCTGTTTCACATGTTTAGCATCACCAGTGTCTATGGTGTGTTCCGCTACATTTGTTACCCCAATGTCCCATTCATCCCGGGAAAAGGTATAGTCATACTTCTTCAGTAGCCCTGTAACAACACGCCTTTCTTTTACGGTTTTCCCTTCAGTTGACTTTGCATAAAGATCTTTCAAATTTCCTGGTACTTCATTTTCGCTAGCTTCATCAAATGACCTTCCAACGACTGGCACTGTGTTCACCTAATTTAATTGGATTCTTCTCACACTTACAGGCTCACCTTCGTTCGGATTATTCTCTGTTGTCGCCAATACACTCACTACTCTTTCAACTCTTTCTGCAACACCAATTTCTGCATCCCTTCTTAGATCCACATCTTAACCTCACCTTGCATGTTGGTGAACGGTAAATGTCAACCATAGTTGCGGCCATAATTAATAGGTATCCCTCTTTGAATGCTTGGTTTGGTTCAATTAAGAAGTCTGCCGATAGATCATCATCCCCTTATATTCTATTTACAAACACATCAAAAAGATATTAAGAATTTTTCCTGGAATCATCTTCTATTTCAGCAACAATAATCTCCTGAAGTTTCTCCATCTTACCAAGCCTAAGTTTGAACATGCCTTTTCCCATTTCCGCAATGGGAGCTCCACAAGCCCCGTTCAAACTTGCCCCCTTGCTAAGACTGGGTCTACTTCCCTCTGGTAATCTTTGGTATACCCTTGTTGAGATATTTGTTCTAGAAGCTCCTGTATCCAAGGTAAATATGATTGGCTTCTCACTCACAAAGCCTTTCACATACAGCCCATCTCCAAGGTCACATAGTCTTCTATCGATGTCGACCTCCTCTGGTGCTCTTCTCATGTTAAGGTTTACTTCTGATTGGCCTTTATCTTCTTTATTTTCTACTCGGACCTCCCTTTGGCCACAAGAGCTGGTCCCCTGGCGTATAAAGGTGAGCTGTTTGTCGGACCTATTATTGGACTGTTGGTGTCTCTTATTCTGTTCTGTTTTGTTGGACATTCCCTTGTAAAATGTCCCTTTTCATAGCAGCTATAACATTCTGCATCTTTTCTTTTTATTATGGTTCTTGGCTTCATTATCAGTGTTTCAAGTTTCTCTATTCTTGCTTTCAAATCTTCTATAATTTTAGATTCTGCTTCTTTCTCCTCCTTTGATTTAAAAGGACGCGTTTGCAACTGGCATCATGGGAAGACCTTCTTATGGTTTATTGTATATTTGTGTCTTGCATGCATTCGCCATCATCACTTACTCTTCTGGCTCCAGACCTATTTCTTCTAGAGTCCTTATGCATATTTCTGATTTGCAACAAGTTGACAGCAAAGTAGACTGCTTCTTCAATTGTTCTTTATTGAAGTCCACTTCGAACCTAATGTCTTCATCATAGATACCATCGAGAAAGCGCCGAACTAGATCTTCGTCTCTTGTTCGCCTGTCTCGTCCACTATGTGCCTTGTCATACAGTCTTTTCAGATCTGCTGCAAATTCTTCTAATGTTTCACTCGCTTCGATGGATTAATTTTGCTGCGAATGTCCTTGGGGCCTCAATGACTCTAAAGCGACTGTCAATCTCCTTCAAAAGTTCATGGTAGTGATTTAACACATGGGGGGAGAGCTGTGAAAAGACAGACTGTGCAGCAGCGCCTTCAAGTCGAGGTAAAAGTTGGTTTAGCCGTTCTTCTTCATCCCATCCATATCTATTTGCTATGGCTTCAAACTGTGCTCGCCATGTTTCCCAGCCCTCTTTTCCGGTGAAGGGTGGCATCCTGATATGGTGTGTTCTTGGTTGACGTAAGCTGGACTCTGTGTAATGTGGCGTCATTCGTCCCCTTTGGTGTTGCGCTATTGACTGATGGCCTTCATATACTGGACCTCTGAATTGGTTTCCAGAATTCACCTTGTTCTGTTGGTACCAGATGTTGTTTACACTGTACTGATTTTCAGGTCTATTAACACTGTTATGCTGGTATCTTTTATTGTGAATTTCTCTCGAGTTCACCACATTGTGTTGTCCTTCACACCAGTCTTGTTCACATGGAGTCATTGGAGTGCTACCATAGTAGTTGAAGACCTGCTGTGATTCTTGTTGTAGCCCATTGTTGTGATCTGTTACATTGTGTGAATAACAATGATTCAAATCTTCAGCAGGGTTGCACCGTCTGGATTGATTATCGTTAAAGTTGTAATGACTTCTTATTTCTGGCCCTTTTGACTCCTTTAAATCCTGAATATCTTTGGCCATAATTTTAACCATCTCCATCAGGAAAGCTATTTGCTGGTTTACGTTACTATTGGGTTGCTGTTCTCTTTGTTTATCTCTTTCTTGTGTTCCAATGTCATTTTCGTGTCTGGGCTGAACATAATCATTGTCGCTGTCTTCGTAGTCTTCGTTTGTTCTTTGCCGAATTAACACTTCGCTGTCGCTATCACTTGGATTTGGCTCAGACATTTTGTTACACTATTAGGTTGAAACGCTAACTTTTATATCTAGATTTCTCGCTCAGTCACGCACACATTTAAACAGTCACACTTAAAAGTTCCCATTTTAAATACAGTCATTGGTAGCGTATAATTTTATCATAAAATAAATTAATGTCATTTATGTACTTATTGGATTTGTGATACAGAGCACTTAATTTTATACTGTTATTTGATTATAATAACGTATTACGCTTTTGGTTCAAATCACTGGATTAGTTTTAATTTTTAATACTAATCCCACCGCTGCCACCAAATGTTATGCCCCGCTTCGGGCGCAATATAAAGAAGTGAAACTCCAGCTGCTGGAGCAGTATTGAATTCTCATTAAAAACAATTAGTTGGTCCTTTATTTAAGGCAAGTGACCGATTGCCCAAACAGTACAAAACAGCACAATACAAACCAACATAAACACAAAATATGAATAAAGCTGGGGTCACCGCCTTGGAACGGTCAATGCAAAGCATTGGGGGTTTAAACCTGGTTATAGAGCGCTCAACCTCACACTTGGCCCAGCAATATTCATAATACATTTAAGTGTAAATAAAAATTTGACGTCATAGCATTGTAACTCAAATTAAACAATAATAAAAGGGAATTAAAACGCATTCAATTTAATTACTATTTAATTACTCAATTGCATTGAAGATACAAGAGTAACAGAATTACAACTTTTTGACGAACGATCAAATAAAACTATTAACAATTGTCAACTACATTCCTTCTTTATAGAAAAGATTTGAGAATGTAGAATCATAGAGTTAATATCTCAGATAATCATCGCGCAAATACAGGAAGAAGCAGCAATAATGGGTGTAAAAATTCCATATTACATAGCTTGGTTGTTTATGTGACTGCTAAACAAATTAAAAATAATTTAATCAAACAAGAAACGCCTATCAGAGAGAAAATATAAATAAAATGGAACGCAAGTCTTATATCAGGTATGCCCAAGTCTTATATCAGGTATATTTAGTAGCTCACTTTCAGTAAACGGTTATGGCAGTGTGGCTATAAAAATATAATGGTTATTTTGTCCATGAAAATAAATCAACCCAGACTTAAGTTATTCAATGTAATTTATTGTCCAACAAGGACCTTAAGGATTATAATATAACATGTATGATGAAATATATTCTTTATTATTAACTGAAAAGTATCACTGAGCAAATTTGACTTACAATGTGTTAAAATATTAAAGTTGGCACCAGAGTTCTTAACAAAAGTTCAGAATGTAGTTTTACTATTAATGGAAAGTTGTTGTTTTTTTGGGCACAGACAATCTTAGGTATATATACTTTTCCAGTGACACACTGTGCCCTGTGTCATGCACATGATGAGTGTGTCATACACATGACACAGTGTGTCTGCAACAACAAAAATTGTGCCTGACACAGTATTCTATGTGCCTTCTTAACAGGTGCTCAAATAGAATGTTCTTAAGTACTGACTATTTGTAATGTAAAAGCAACTTTAAAATATGCAAAAACATATAACAACATAATAATACCTCAAAGGAACGTTTTCTGCCATTAATGGATTCATTTCAGCACTTTAACAATTAATTTAACACAAAATGATATCAAGGACTTTAAAAGTCGGCTTGACAGAAGTTGCTTAGCAACGGGCACGGTACAAATCAAGATGGCTGCGTATATTTCTAAGAAACAAGTGTGAGAGTTTAAAATAAAAAAACAATGGATTTAAACAATTCTAACTGTCAACAATTGGCAGAAATGTGCACAATAGGACTAAAATTTGATAGCTGCTGATTATTATACATGTATATGAATTCTTAAATAATGACATTAACTTTTAAGAGACAAATGTCTATCTTCAAACCGGAAGTAGGAACATTCTGACAATAGCAATGGAGTAAAAATCGTAAGTATGAAGGAAAACTAATTCTAGCCTAAACATGTGATATTAATGGCTGGTCTGTAACATATAAAATAGGTCAGCACTATTAATTATATGACCAGGCTAGGAAAAGCAACATGAATGAATGAACAATGAAAACAATTATGCTGTTGACAAGGAAATTCAGGTAACTAGTTTCAATGTAAATTTTGATTAACACTTAAATAATGAACTATGCACTGGGTTTTTACAATATTTTCGGTTCGACGTTAAAGGTTTTGACGCCGTTCTGATAAAACGCTCGTCACGTTAGAGGTTCGAAACATGATGAGACCATTTGGTGTCCGGCCATAGAGTGGGCACCTAACGGATAGGCGTGATGACAAGTGATGAGGGATGTCTAGCGGTTTCCGTTCAAGTTTATTTTATCTGAAGTGGTCCCTAAAATCGATCAGTTTTTCAGTGACGAAAAGTGACGGAACGAGAAAATATGACTTTCAAATGACACACGGCCAGTCAAAATCACGCAATGGCTTTATACTGATGCTAAATTATCAACATCTAGTTGTGATTAATCTGGCTGTTTTTATTAAAATATAAGTTGTATAGTATTGTACTACATGTATAAAGTATCATTATAACTTATATATCTTAATGCTACTTAATATTGGGAAAACTTTGACATTTGTGGTGAGCTTCGGCTGTATTCATATGTTGCCTTTTGACTTATCGTTAATGTATTATAATATCAATATAAATTCAAAGTTAGCTAAATTTCTTCATATGTAATGGTTTATAACTGTAGCTTTTAATAAACAACTAGGAAACATCCAAAAAGAAGTGATATACACATTTATACTTAAATTCATTGCGGGAAAATGAATGGGGGTAGGCATACTCAAAGTGTAATTTCTTGAGATAGGAACGGTAAAACTTCCTGAAATTCTTTCAGTGTGTAGAAAATATGTTGTGTTAAATAAATATGTACAATATATATGTTTCATCACACTACAAGTGACATAAAACGTAATAAAAGCTTCTTGTCAGTGAACCATTTGTTGTCGTTTTTACCATTTTATCCAGATAAGTGCAATTATTATCGGAAATCAAAGGCAAAATTCGCTTTCAATGACACTTTTTTATTATATATCTACTAACAAAATCCAATCGAGTACGTTTATTAAGTTAATTGTCAAAATATATGTTTATCCCATTACAAAAAAACGATATATTTTGGATATAGGGTACATCCATAGAAAACGCCCAACCAAGTCAAGGGGTAGGTGTATTCAACCATGTATAAAAAAGTTAACCGCTTGGAAAAAAGTTTTTAAATTTTGCAATTAGTTGTGATATACAATTTACATTATGGAAATAATAACAAAGAGTGTTTCTGGAAAAGTACCCATTAGGCTACCACTACCTTAAGATATATATATATAAATAACATAGGGTCACCTGCCTTGTTTTGATTTTATTCATCATTATATGTACTTTTTCAATAAAACTGAAAAATCTATAATTGCGTTAACATAATTAATAAACTATGAAATTGGCAAAATGTAGATATTATATAAGCTAAGATACACCATTTACCATTTCATTAAACCACACGTCATTTTTTATTATTGTAACCACATAAATGGATTTTAAATAGAGCCATCTGTCAAATAGAATTTTTAGAAACTGCTCAAATATGTTCATATACGTATTTTCATCATAAAACACACATAAAAAGGGGGTTCCCGCACTTTTAACAGAGATGTTTTGTTTTAACAATCCCTACCGCCTAAGTCAAATTTCATAAAATACTACAATTAGGTAAAACCCAAATACCGGTACATAGATTGTAAGAAATATGCATAAATCTTAGAAATTGTTTACAATCTTATCTGGGATCACAGCAGCTTATCAAAAAACATTAATAAAAAACAATATTTAATAAAAAATCCTATACTCTATACGTTACGTATCCCCAATTAATTTCCTTCTTTGTTATATATAAAATTCGCAATCTTTGAACTCAAATTTCACCATGACCGAGCGTATAGAAAATATGTCAATATACATGACTAGAAAGGTGGTTTCATAAGCGTACAAAAAACTGCATTAGAAAAAAATCTATCTGTTGTAACTCAAAATAATTACCTGAGAACATATGCACCGGTTTAAACAGACGGTTGCACGGCCATCTTTATGCAAACACTATGCCCTACTATTTAGGCTGGCAACCACCAACGTACAAAGAAAATTATACAAAAACTTATCATTTGAAATGCATTTTTAAAAAACGTATGCACCAGAGCCTGCATCATATGTGCTTAGTAGGAAACTGACTTTATGTAACTCCCCAAATTCCACTTTCTTTTAGGGGTATGTAACCTTTAAGTGAACCCAACCCCTTCAAATTCGAATTAAAAGCACTTTTCCCATAGGTATAATCTGTTTTGAGAAAGATCACAAAGTTCCCGTACAATTTCACACAAATTTATTCATAAAAGTTGAAATCGCCACGCGTAACAGCGTTTCTCGTCAATAATTAAGGTAGAAAAGCCGAACTTGGTTGCATCATACATGCAGCACTAAGACTCCATACAAGGAATTACTTTCGATTCTAATAGGCAAAACAGATGAAACATATGACTTAATAAGTGAAAAAAATCATCAATGGCAATATGTGTGCATCATAGCAGGCTTTGAACAGGATTCGAAAAAAACTTTTTTTTTAACATTTTAGGTAAAATCCATGTAGATCCAGCATTTCTGATGTCATTTGACCCAACAAAAGAGCTTACTTGCATGGAAAAACAACACACTTGACTTCCTGACTAATAAAAAGTCATCGTCAGACATAAGCTTTAAGTCTTCTGTTACACCTGGACCTATGATTCCTCGGCTCGAGTTCCGTCTCGGACAGGCTCCGGAAAGTGTCAGTCTGGCCCGGGTGCTCGATTCCGTGTTATCTGAGAAAACAAAAACGTTTTTTGTGCACTTGTACCAATTACGGTGCCAACTAATGTAAGTGAGATACAATTACATTATTTCCTATGTCCCTGTCGTTCTTAGAGAAGACGACTTGGTGTTTTGTTAACAATTGTCTTAACTTACGTTTCTGATTCTCGTTTAAATTGTGAGAAGACCTATCATACAACTCTAGCAAATGTTCTGGCACAACATTACTCTCACTAAAACTTAAATCACTACATTGACGTTCAACTACAGTAACTGGTTCATAAGTGTTTTCATAAATTTTCTGAGGTTCTTTTCCAAAGTTTGCGATTCGAATAGGAATATTTCCAACTGTTGGATCAACTAAGACGCGTCCTACCATTTATCCACTATTCTCAGCAAATTTCTGAGCGACTTCCAACATCCCAACACTATTTCTATCAATCTTATCCAATGGTTTCCCAAAGACAATAATTTCACTCTCTGGTTTAACTACTACAGTTTCAAAAACAGCAATACGACAACAATTTGCCTCAACTTGGTTTCTATTCGAAATACAGGGTATTCTTTTACCATGCAAAACAATGTAACCTTTACTGAACATCAAATCAGATTTATTTTTAGTCAAGAAATCTAAACCCAAGATTCAATCTTGTTTAATATCAGCAATTAAAAATGTGTGTTTAACCTTTTGGTTACCAATGCAAATTTCAACGTCAGTTTTGCCTAAAAATGGAGTTGACTCCCCTGTAACAGTTTTTAAAGAAGTGTTTACTGGTTCTAACTTAGGTTTAATAAAGTATGGTAAATTCTCAACTGTCTGTTGACTAAGAATGCTAACATTTGCACCGCGATCAACCAACATGGCTATCCAAGTGTCACCTAATTTTGTAGTTAGAAAGTAGCCATGTTCAGATCCCAAGTTATTTAATGCAATTTGGGATCGTTTTGTTTTACTGTTGAACTGTGATCCCGCCAATTCGACCACTTTTCGTTTCCCTGATTTTTATTCGGGATTCTGTTACTGCTTCTAAACTGATTCTGAGGTCTATTGTCTCTAGAATTACGATCATATTTCCTATTCCTGTCATGAATTGATTTTGGTCCCCATGAACTTGAATTGCTGTCAAAATGTTTGTGATTGTTAGGTATATGCCTTAGGGGTGAGGTAATTTCTTTCCTAGTGTGATCGGAATTTTGGCTTGTCTGCACATTCAAGACTGGTGTGTTCTTTGACGGTCCGCTAATCTATGAGTCTCCATTTTCACAGCAATTTGTTCAGCCTCAAATATGTTTAGGGCTAACTTCTCTTAGCCTTAGTCTCATTATATGTATTATCTAAAGCGTCAATAAAACTGTCGAGTGCTAAAGCTTCAATGACTTCAATGTTTGCCGTTGGGTAAGCTTGTCTTGTAATTTTTCTTATTGATTAAGCTAATTCAGGAATGGTTACGTTCCTGTTCCTAACCCTTGATTTTAACTGGGTGCGAAACACTTCAGATTTGTGTTCATTACCAAAACGTGTTTTTAACTTTCCAACTACAATGCGGGGAATCACGTGATCACAAAAGTACATCGTAGGCACAAAATGGCGGAAAAAGCTCTCGCTTATTGACGAAAATTAAGGTATTCTCGTTTTTTATAATATCAAAATAAATGATAACTATGCGCACAGTACCCGCTTAGTCGCCTTATGTACTCTGGTAATTGTTGTTTTTCTTAAATTTCTGTAGTTTTCTCAAACATTCAGGAACAATAAACACTGAAAATTGTACATCTTCTGCACATACTTTATTTTGACGTGTTTGCTATTCAAGACGACAAACAGCGAAATAAATACAACATTTTTTTGCTTGATAACATGCTTAGAATATTTCGTACAAGGTTTTGCATGTTTTTTAATCTTGTTAGATCTGTAGGCGAGGAATTTGGAAAAAAGTACATCGTCTGAACGTTTTTTGTTTGCGTACATCGTCTGAACGGTTTTGAGTACATCATCTGAACTGCTTCTGTTTTTACTTTTAAAGCAATGTTTATCATAATAAAATTGTTATAACATCTGTGATCAGTCAAGCGATTTTTCGTCCATATGACGTTCCGTTCTATGATCAGAAAACACAAAATCCTGTGTTATTTTACATGTTTACATTAATTTTATTAAATTAAATATATTCAATTAAACACAAGTCACGCTCGACAAAGGTTGTTATTTATATATATAAAGGCATGACAATAATGTAATACGAGATTTGTCATTTGGACGAAAGATCCTTTGCTTTTCACATATTTATATTCAAAAAGACCAAATGTAGTTAGCAGTAAAACTAAACTGAATGTGAGTGCTTATTAAAATATAAATATAATGCTCGGCTCGAAACAGCTCCTGAATGTTTGAGAAAACTACCAGTGTACATAAGGCGACTAAGCGGGTACTCTGCGCATACTTATCATTTATTTTATTATTATAAAATATGATAATACCTTGATTTTCGTCATTAAGCGAGAGTTTTTTCCGCCATTTTGTGCGTACGATGTACTTTTGTGATCACGTGATTCCCCGCAGTGAACTATACTTTGATAATCTCGCCTTTCAAATTCAGTCATTTCACAAAGCAGTGACCTTGCGTTGCCTGCTAAAACAGTAGCCAAATACAAAGATTTTTCTGTGTATGATCATCTGTTAATGTCACTTGTCAATTCAAACTGAGTCAAGAAGTCTTGTAAATCGTCATCACCACTGTAATTTTGAGGTTTCAATTTCAAATGACTTGTATTACTGTTGGTGAAAGATGGCATTACAGTATTGTGTGCTGGGACCATGTTATATGAGTCAAACTGAGAAGAAACATTATTGCTCATGTTGTGATTATTAAGTCTATCCTTCTGACTAACTCCTGCTGTAGCAATTTCATGAAGAGTTGCACTACCATCTGACTGATACATGTTTAAATTTCTACCAACATTTTTATTGTCACTAATTTTACACAGTGTAGGACTATGTATTACTCTATGTGATCTCGTTTCCATCTTGTAATATAAATTAAAAGGGAAAAACTAACAAGTTTGTTTAATCTTTAGAGCAAAACGTGATAAATGGATGCAATATATCTATAAATTGTGTATCTAATTTCAGAGCGATTCAATGATGCGTGACGGGAACGATCCAACCATGCATGACCGGACACAATACCATAATGTTTTGATTTTCATTGTCATAGTAAATAAACAACAAAATGCTTTGTGTTCATTTCTATTTGGAGATTCTACTGTTCAGTATTCTGTAGCTTGTTTCAAAAAACTAGACATCGTCAGAAATTAAACATTTCAACATTTTAAAATTTCGTTCCTGTGAGTCATTTATCTATAAACTTAATCCCAATACGCTGACACCAATGTAATGCCAGTCCGGCTGGTGGCTGTCAGACGGTGCCAACATCACAAATTATCCTACTGAGTAAAGAAAATAAAAGTAACTGCATCACTTAAATATCGTTTTTATTTACATAAAAATCGTTTCTCAAGTTTCATCTCTGATGTTATTCATTATCTAATCTTCAAAGATAAATCTAGACATCTAACCTCGTTATCCATTCCTTTCCACTATGAGTGCCAAAACGGACCTGAAGCCAAACGACAGTTTGGCCCTATTTATACCCGTAGTAAGGTGACGTCGTACGCATGTTAAAATGAATGACGTCACATGACTAAGCAAAACTTCAATGAATCAATGAATGACGTCATAAAATAATAAACATAAAAGATGGCGGAAAAGAGGAAATACTGCGAAATACTTGGGAGCTAAAATGTTATTTATGACAAAGGTGATCATTATAATATGATGAATTATTAAATAATATGCATAGAACTTATCAATATATTATTGTATTGATTATGATAGTATGACATTTAATAATTATAGAATAAACAATGATTTATTCATGACATTGACATTCGTACTCGGTGTACAACGTAACCAACTATTTAAAAGTAATAATAGGCTTTGACATAGGTCATAGCAGTATTTTGTCTGCTTAATTTTGTTACTTGTCAGTGTGTTTTTGTGATAAAATCTTTGCAACTTACCAAATATTCTACTTCTTCTAATTTCTCTGTTAATGTCTGATTTTTTTTTCAGTCAATAATGACTGTTCTAAATTTAAATTTGAATCAACTGAAATTTGAAGACCACGTTTACTCAAATTTGTCTTCGGATATACAACGTCACTAAATAATATATTATTCAATTCATTTCCGATTTGTTTGCGAGCTTTATTTTTGCGGAGTCTTTCTTCTTTTTTTAATTAGTTTTTTCAATGAATATTCAAAACCTTTATCAGTTGGTTCAACATTATTTTAATTATATTTATTATACTGTTCCTTTATAAAGGTTTTACGTTCGTTTCTGTCGTGGTTTTTAAAAAACCTCAAACACAACCATGTTACTAAATGTACACATTTTTTGCAAGTTTTTTTAGTTCAATATTCAATTACTTATGTAATGTACAATTTTTTTCAATTTCAAGTGTTTATTTTCTGCTTGTACATTTGCCAGGTCGTGTTTTAGATGTTCATTTTCAGCCAGTAAATCGTCATACGAATTATTTTTACGTGTTTGGGATTACGTTTCTGGGAATTCATTATAATCGTCTCTTTGGCCAGGCATGAAAACATACGCTTCAAATATTCGATCATTCCCATATGTCTCAACTGATGATGGAAAAATGTCACTTTCATATTGGCTTTTAACAAGAGGGTTAACATTTGTTTCAGATTTGCACGGGGAATCAAAAAGATCATTTTGAGTGTTACTGTCTGCTTTAGTGTTACAACTAGCACTATAAGCTTGCTGTTGGGTAGCAGGAGTCTGGGTAGGATATATGTGTAAGAAGCAAAACCTCAGAGCACTTAGCAAATATGTTTAGTTTGGTTAGTCACGGGAACAAAGTTAAAATAAAATAGTTATCAGACATGTCCATTTTCAATATTGATTTAAATAATTCCATGAAATATATTTATTCACCAACTCTGTTTTGTAACAACACTTTGTATTGTGTTAAATGTTATACTTTTGGCCAAATCTTCTAACAGCATCCAGGTGTTATCAGGGTGCAGGGACATGACCGTATGGGGTTCACTAATGGATGCTAATGAATGTATACACACCGGTAAGAGGTGCTTTAAAAAAACATTTTAAAACACTTTTTCTTGAGAATTTCAACTTGTGCATAGAAGACAGTGTTTTATGCGGCATATGACAATGTACAAAACATACGAATATATTCAATAAGCCTGTGTTCTTGGCAAAAATTTTGATGTTTACAGCCATTTATAAACAAGGTTATGCTGCTCGCAACGTGAAATTTTAGCAATGGTTTCAGAAGTATTCAATGTTGAATTCTTAAATCTAAATATATCCGTACAAATTTCAAGTAAAACTGTCTTTCATGCACAAAAGAATTTTGCCAAAAAAAAAATAACTTAAGATATTTGCAATATTAAAGTTCTCAACGGTGTGTTTTCATTTTGTGTAAACCCTGTTGATTCTGCACCCTAGTTATATGGCAGGTACAAGCAGGTTATATGGTTAGACGATTATAGATTGCATACACAGAACATTGGTTAATATAGAAATCAATACTAAGGCCATGCATCTATTATCAATTCTGGTACTACAATCATTTGAGTTACACGTAATGCAGTATATAATCCATATACAGCTTACAATAAGAAGCACATGTTTATCCACACTTACCTCTGCAGAGGCTCTGCTAATTTCACATTTGTTCAAACTCTTTATCCTTATCTTGTAAGGTGTTATGTTTTGATTCTTTGTTTACTTGTGGTATGGTGGTTTTAATTAAGGAGTATTCTTCCTTTCTTTTGTATGGTCTTTGGTTCTTTCTTCGTTTGTAGTTTCTGTTTTTCTTTTCTTTTATTCTGGTGTTTCGTACATCACCTGACCAAGCAGTTCATGCGTCAATTCCTGTCTCTTCTTTTAATGATGCTGAAACGTCAGGATTGACCACCAACGCAAGCTTTGAGTCTGTGGCTGACATGAGCTTTGATAGCGCATCTCCTCTACTCGATATCGCAGATCCACAACAACTTCTAGACCTGCTGTCATGCAGCGAACTTACAGATGAGGAGGATAATGTCAGCGTGACAGACCACCTAACATTGCTCAGCACCATTGATGCCCGAAAGACCAGTCGGCCAGTCTAAACGTGAAATTTGCACAAGTCACAAGTTTTTGACCAGTGCAGACGTGGTGCTACAGAAGCGTTTGAAGTTGGAAAAGAAACTTAGCAAAAGTGCTAAGTCTAAAGCAAAGAAACTGAAATCTCGAGCGAAAAAAAACCGCGAGACGTAGGACCTAGCCTACAAAATATAATATGCAAGCGTAAAATGATTGTTATAACATCATCTCGTTACAACTATTTCTTTTGAAAATGAAGTCAATAGAAATGTTTAATAAGATATATATATATATATATATATATATATATATATATATATATATATATATATATATATATATAATAATAATAATACAATAACCAAGCTTCAGAATCTATTTTTTTCAATTAATGGTCTGTACTTTCCCTATCAAAAATTTGATGTCCGTATTTTCACCCTGTCGTGTCCGTATTTATCCTGTGCCGTCTGAATTATACCGTTTTTCACTGATGTTAAAAACCGTGTCGTTTCTCGTTTTAAGACGCGAACACAAATAAATGGTGACGATAATACCCGAGGAAAATGGTTCGCAAATGCATTATTTAATGACTGGCACCCGGCGTATTGGTAGCCCACTCATCTCAACCTGTCGAGGAACGGGTTGCAAAAATCGTCCGTATTTTCCCGGACGTACCCTAAGGAACATTGATGTGTTTTATGTTAACTTAATGTTTCGAAATATTGTACGAAATAGTCGTTGATTTCGAGTGTTTATGGGCTTTTAAGTGAAATGACTTGGATGTTCACAAAACAAACTTGCTGTCTGATGATGTTTTGTATATAATGGTCAAACGATAAGTTTCTTGTTACAATAGGTGACTCGAGTAATAGTTGAATCGACTTTAAACATTTGCGCTTAGAACTAGAAATCGAGGTTAGTTCTCGTTTGAAGTTATACGCACAGTCTAACACTGGTTTTGGGTAATATAGTTCAGAAGATAAAACAGAGTCATGCAAAACAAGATTGCTAGTGTTAGTTATGTTTGTATGTACAATTACTATTTGACTTGGGGACTTTATCCACTTTTAACCGTTCGATTAAGTTGTCATCTTTTTTAGCGATGGGTGTACGTTAGAGATTTCTAATTTTAGTGAGAGTTCTCGCAAAAGAATAGTTGTATGGTTATTCACAGGTATGATGTTGGTCTATTGCTTCGAACATATTACATACAACTCATAGAAAGGTCGTTTATTTTTACATATTTTGCCGATTGCTCGGAAATCTGTATTATTAGTTTGTTCATTTCATAGTCGGGTTCTTGAAATATAGAACACACAATTGAACTATCACGTACATGGTGATCAATAAAGTTAGGCCACAACTCAACGAAAAAATCGAACAGAACTTCAATGACAAGTAGCACACAACTTGGGTAGTTCAAATATCGATTGAAACTGAACTCTTCTGTACATAAAATTGATGCCTCTACATGCTCTATTTGAGATTTGACAGGATTCATCAAACGGCAAAAATTTTATTCAAAGGCAACATTACCTCGATGGCAACTTAAAAGTGATATTATGGACATTTTTCACGGTTGAATTGAACAGAAAAGAATTAACAGGTCTAAAGGGTTAGTTAAAATGTGGTAACTGACCAATTATCTGCAACTCATCTTGCTACCAGTTGTTTATAAAAAAAAAATATATTATGTTCGATATTTTACATTACTGTCCCAGTCCACTAAGCCGAGTGGAACTGTCTTTATATTAGGATCGTAGTTAGTGTTCGTGTGTCGTATGAATAGATCTGTTTGCAGGAAATTAAAATGATCCGTAAAGCAAAATTGTGTCGAATGAACGAATCTGTACTAAAACTAAATCAAACTATACTTGAAATTAAGACATAAACGTACACATTACGCAATGCCATTAAAACCTAAAAAAATAATTTATTATCAACTAAGGGAATTCTGATAAAAATAATATAACAATATTTGCAATTATAAAAATCATCAAACGACTAGATCTAGATGAACTGATTAAAATATGCCTATACCGTAACAATAATGATACATAGATAATAATGATATAAAAATGAGAATATTATAAACTGTCCATCAGGTACTTCTTAACTGCTATTTTGAAGGAAGGTAACCTTCCAATACTGATGAATTACCTATGGGATGAAAAGGTGTAGTTCGGGTCTTCCAAGCATTTGCAAGGTTTCAAAGTTCGTTGATAACCTAACTCAAAATTTCTGCGTTGATAAGAATGGAGTTGCTCAGGGGATGAGTAATGAGCAATACAATGTTTCAACAAGGCCTTGACAGTTGTGATCGCCTTCTGATTGCGACAAGTGATTGCATTGGCATAACGGGTAAAGTGGTCCTTTATGACCTACACATTCTCATAACCACCTTTACATGTATCCACTTTGAGAAAAAACATGCTAACAAGTTAAATTGGCCTGGAGGTCTCAATAGGTACTAGATTAGCAAAAGGAACAATGGGTATTTTTTCTTCAAATACAACTCCTACAGTGATAAACATGGCTGTCATTGCAGTGTTCCATGCCTAGCCAGTAAAAACGCTGTAAAGCAAGTCATAGTGACTTGTCGCGCCCTGGATGGCCAACGTCATCATGAACAACCCGACATGCTATCAAGCGATACAATTATTGCACCACGAGTTGTCGAACTGGTTCACAATCTTATATGGAATGTCGATACAAACTTTCATCAATAGGTGGTAGTCGATCAAAATCACTAATCAATGTTTTGAGATTGATTGACAGATCTTTCTCCTCTTAGGGTTTGGTAACAGTATGACCATATCAATTACATGTAAAATGTCGCGGTCACATGACTTTTCATTTCACATATCAATACAGAATAAAGTATTCGTTTATATTCTGAAATCATTAAATTGTCCTTTTATTCTGAGCAACAATTATATTTTTGCAAGCCTTGATCTTACATCTTAAAAGATCAATTTCCACTTTTTTTGGGAAATATCTTTGAGAAAAGGTGTTCACAACTCCAAATAAAGCCATGTATTGTTATAGATGTCTCTTTGATTGTAAATATTGAACAAAACGTGTATCATTATTTAATGAAACTGGTTAAAGTTTATTTTTATTTGAATTTGTCTCTTTCGTTGAAATAATATTTAGCATGGCAATTTTTCATTTGATTTGTAAGAAAGCCATATAACATATAGTATTGTTTAAAAATGTAGTTTGTTTGTGCATCGGATTAATTTGTTTAAAGTTTTTATGCATTTGAAACATGTTCTAATTCTGTCTTGCATTTGTTACATTTCTCATGAATTAAGGTCATGGAACATGGGATACAAATCTTCTTACGATTGCATTTAGGTTTAACGTAAGTTACTCCCATTTGACTATTATGTTTTTCAGTATAGTACAGTGTAATTGTGAGTACCATTAAAGCGTTTAAGTCGAGGTTCGATGTTATTATTTTAGTAACCTTTTTTATGTTTCCCTTTATAGAACTTTAATTTATTTAATAAAATGACCTTACTTATTGTTTGTGTAGCGCTTTCCAATATAAAAATAAATAAATGTCATATAAGCAATGTAAAATATGAATACTATAATGTTTATATGTAAAATTATGGGAAACTGCGGTACCCTCTCAACGTAACTCAACGAAATTCCCTTTATTAATTGCTATGTTGAGTCAGAAAAAAGTGAAAACGATGTTAAGTTAATATTTTTATAAAAACATATCGATAATTGCCATCGTAAAAGTGTAATTTATTACATATACCACTATTTCAGGTTATTCGTCACGGTAACCTTTGGGATGTCGGTACCTGCGCGAGCATCAGTTATTGGCAGCTTCAGTAAGTAACCTGACCGAAATCGCCGTCGAAAAGCGGGTATAGCTTACCGAAATACCAGTTTTAAAACACTAGTTCGTTTCAGATATATGCGAAAACAATGTTTTGTTGATATTTCTATAACTAACATAGGTATATACCCTTGTAAAAGTGTTATATATTACTCATACCATCATTATACGTAGTTACACGTTGGATGTCGGTACCTTTCATAAGCGTCTGAGCGCATCTTAACTTTCCGAAATACCTGCTATAGATATCTAATGTTATTTGAAAACTAATAAGTTATGCTTTTGCATAATATATTAATGTCACAAAACCCTTTTCTCTGTGTAATAGCGGATTAATCATCCGGAATATCGCGTATTCTTTAGGCATAGATGCTTCTTTAGTGTTAGCATGTCGATGTTTTCTAACCGCTAGGCTACGAGCTTAAGTGGGCGGGATTTTAATAATTTAGTATACTATAACCCAATATGAGTTGTTTGCCACCGGTCAGTGCGCATGAGTGAAAACTCCCAATCGTAATCAGTAATAATCAACTTGTCTATATGTTTGTCTTCATCCATACTAGAGCGCATTCTCGTGATATACTTCGGAAGTTATAAGGTGATTGGTCTTTTATTGGAAATAACGAATAATACATGTCAGTATTTTAATATTTCACTGTATGTTTACTTTGCTCCTTTAAATCCTTTATCGCATATTTGTTAAGCTGTATGGAATGAAAGAGACAACATATTTAGATCATTTTATAAACATTTATCAATATTATTATATTATTATTATTATAATATGTATAATAATAATATTATTATTATAATTATTATTACTATTTTTAGTAGTAGTAGTAGTAGTTGTAGTAGTAGTAGTAGTAATAGAAGTAGATGTAGTAGTAGTAGTAGTAGTAGTAGTATTGTTATTATTATTACTATTATCATTAACAAAACATGCAGAGGTAAATTTCAATTGTTAATTGGAGGTTTGGTTTCAGTTCCAAGATGTTCGTCTACGTTATAATTTCATCCTGCATCGTGGCTATTGTGGCTGCTAATTGTAGTATCAATCCGTGCCTAAACGGAGGCACATGCAATGCCTTACATAAAAACGACACTGCACAATTTTACTGCCGCTGTCCATCCGGGTGGAAGGGGCGCTTTTGCCAGGCCCGTAAGTGATTTGTGTTATTATCAATTAAAATAATGTAAGCGGGTAATAAGTGGACACTTTCCGTTAAAGCGTATTGTTTTAAAATTAGTTGTGTGATGTACACGTACGTTAATATGATTATAGGTGCTACCTAATTTACGGGCAAAAGCTAATAAGATGTCTGTTTTAGATAACATAAGTTGTAAATGTCTGCACATAATCATTATTGTGGAACAAAACCTTTAAATGTTTGACATAGAAATATGTAAACTGGACAAACCAATAAAATGTACATGTAATTTGTTTTTAAACAAATAAAAAACAAAAATAAGAGTTAGGCTTTAGATGAAACAACAATTAATCTTGTTTTCAAACTCTTTAATACTCAGTTTGATTGTTGTTCTCTTTTTTAATTGAACAAATTTAGTCATTTAAAATTTTAAAATCTCGTATTTTGTGACTGTGACCTTGACCTAGTGACCTGAAAATCAATAGGGGTCATCTGCCAGTCATGATCAATGTACCTATGAAGTTTCATGATCCTAGGCCTAATTATTCTTGAGTTATCATCAGGAAACCATTTTACTGTTTCGAGTTACTGTGACATTGACCTTTGACCTAGTGACCTGAAAATCAATAGAGGGCATCTGCCAGTCATGATCAATGTACCTATGAAGTTTCATGATCCTAGGCGTAAGCATTCTTGAGTTATCATCCGGAAACCATTATACCATTTCGAGTTACTGTGACCTTGACCTTTGACCTAGTGACCTGAATTCAATAGGGATCATCTGCCAGTCATTATCAATTTGCCTATGAAGTTTCATGATCCTAGGCATGAGAATCCTTGAGTTATCATACTGAAACCACTATACTGTTTTGAGTCACTGTGACCTTGACCTTTGACCTAGTGACCTGAAAATCAATAGGGGTCATCTGCCAGTCATGATCAATGTTCCTATGAAGTTTCATGATCCTAGACGTAAGCATTCTTGAGTTATCATCCGAAAACCAATTTATTATTTCGAGTCATTGTGACCTTGACCTTTGACCTAGTGACCTGAAAATCGATAGGGGTCATCTGCCAGTCATGATCAATGTACCTATGAAGTTTCATGATCCTAGGCCTAAGCGTTCTCGAGTTATCATCTGGAAACCATCTGGTGGACGGACGGACGGACCGACATGTGCAAAACAATATACCCCTCTTCTTCGAAGGGGGGGGCATAAAAATTGTTTAGGGGAACATGTATAATACATTATTGGTTATCATTTAATCACTGCCCTCACATCATATCTTTTATCTAACTTCACATTTTCTATTTACATAGGTGCGACACCAATGCTTTCGTCTAGACCTGCGAGAATTGAATAACTGAATCATGTGAACAGCATTTTTTGACAAACATGCTCCTCACTCTGCTTAATTGTGGTCAACGAAAAGAGGAAATAATTTCCAAATAGTCAAAATATGCAGGGATGTCAGTATGTTTATAAGAAGGAAGATTAAGTAGAAGAGGGAAATAAAATAAAGACTTAATTTTACTTCAAGCTTGTATTTATGATTTCAATGTCAACATTATATTATATCATTGTAAATCCAACACATGAATTTGACTGTGGAATGTTACAAAATTAATCAACAATGTTTATATGGTACATTAAATCAATAATTGTTTACTTCAGTGAAATTTATAATGAGCAAGATAATAGCGATACAGACACGTAGACTCGTAATTGTGTTTTTGTGTGGAATGAACGAATCTGCATAGACTGATTGGGATTTCTAAACGGAGAACATATCTTTTGTACATGAAGGAGTTTTTGTCTGTTCATCAGAAAAATATTTACTATTTAATACAACTTTTCTTTCCTTTATTTTCTGGTGCTACTTCTTCTGAACTTGTATTATAGTTTTCATTAATCAACGTTTTATATCTTTTAAAAAGAAACAAGAACGTAAATACTCAGTTTCAGCTTAAACAATAAATATATTGAAGAACGCTATACGGCGTTAATTTCAAATATGATAGTTGAAAATAAAAATTCTATATTCACCGGTGATTGCATAGAGTTTAATTAAAAAACTTAATAAACGTGCATCACTTGTTTATCCCTTATCCGTCGTAAATCAATTATTGTATCAACTTAAAAAGTTTATTGCATGAACAGTTTATAAAGTTTCTACCATTTAACATGGTACATCTCGCGATGTTTATCACATAAAACATATATGTAACGCACGATTGTAATTTAAAATTGAACGTCATACATGTGTGGTTAGATCATTAAACGAGTTTCCCCTTATAACGACACCTTTAGTATTTTGGTAGTTTTGGTTTTTTCTAACAATAAAAATTAGTAGCATTTACCAATAGGGTTTCATTCATTTTTTTCTCAATCATTCATGTTATTGTATATCTTGAAAGCAATACTGTGGTATCATCATAAGGCCCTTAACGGTAGTCCATTGTGTATTCCCCTGACGATTAACTGACAGATTACTGACCCTGAAATTCTGCAAGGTGAAATTTAATGTGTAATGGTAACTGAGCCTAATTCTGTGTCTATGAGTCTTTTCGAAGTTTCTGAGAATAGTTTGGATATCTAAACACTGAAGAGTGTTTAATACTATTTGATGGACTAAAAGACGTAGTGATGTGGCCATTGTTCTGGGGGATTTCTCTCAAATCGGCCAAAAATATTCGGATGTATTCATTCGCGTCTACTGGAAATTTTCTCAGCACTTCATAGCTATCAATATAGGTCATTTAAGGTGATTAAAGCTGGATTAAACAGCTATGTCGAAACAAGTATTAATAGTAAATTGGATGTTGAACCTCATTTTTATCATCTCAGGTCTAATTAAAAAGCCTGCATAAGTGAATTGAAAACTCTTTGTATAAATTAAAGTCAATAAACTATACAAAACAATGATTCCGAAGTGTTTGCATCTATCTCTTGGAAGTGATATTTTGCTTAAGCCTAAGGCGTAAGCCTAAAGCTGCATTAAAGTATTGGTCATGGCGTACACTGATTAAACATAAAAACATAAACACAACATGATATGTAAAATTATTATTTATTCAGGAATTAAAAAACATACATAGAGTTCATCTGGTATTTTCAAATGAAATATTCACAATTATAACATGACCTACGCTCAAGGGGAAAAATAACGTAATGCTCATTTTTGTTTATTGCACGGTGTTATTACACTTGTTATTTAAATGTGAAATTACGTCTTTTTTAAAGAAATTACGTCATTATTCCAGCGATTTTTTTCAGTTGAACTCTTTTACGATGTGAATTAACGGTGAAAAGAGCATAAAATACAAAGACAATTTGTTGGTCGTGTTACAAATATAATCTAAGATTTGTGGTCATTTTGTATTGAATTTATTAAACTCGTCATCTAAATAAAGATAAAAACTCGACAATCCTCGTTTTTATTTTTATTTAGATGACTTGTTTGATAAAGTCAATACAAAACGACCACTCATGCAAGATCCTATATTTATGCCACTGCATTAAGCAAATGGGTCATTGGACAAAAAAGGAACATTCACTACACAATGAACAAGAAGTTCTATATTAAAACAAGCTTCTTAATAATGTGTAAGTTCAATGTCTCACTGGAGTCTTCACAACACAATGGTCCCAAAACTCAGTGTGCTTTCTTTCTTGTAACATGCTTTTTATTAACTACTAGGCTTATTGAAACATTCTATAAATGCATTGGCACTTAGTCTATCAGAATTTACATAAATGCAACATGTTTGCTATCTGCTAGTTGTTAATTTCTTTTCTCTTTTACAGTGTTTGCATAGGGTCTACTTGATATTTTTTATAACGAAGCTGCTTTTTTGATGACAGACGCATACCCTTCATTATAACTGCATTTTCTTTACAGTTAACTAATGTTCCATCACATAAATTCAACACAAAAATTGAACACTACGGTTGAGTTCACAGTTGCTTATATTTCATTCCCTCCCAGTTTAGTATATCCAGAATCGAGGCGTTTAGTATTTAGCATCCAGTCAGAATAAATCATGAAATGTGTGCAACCCAGCGCTTGCCAGAACAGCTTCTAAAATATTCAACAAAAGAAAAATACATAATAAGCCAATATCCGATGTTTATGTCAGCACAGTTTTATTGTTAGCACTAAATAGCAGTTTTGAACAGTTTGGTGCAAACATGATCGAGTACGAGTTGAACTGTTGTTTTCAATCATAACCTTATCTTAAGAAGATATTAACATACCAACAATAGAGGATCTTGGAATAATCATGTAGAATCAACTTGAAAAATTACACTAACACTGGAGGATAAACTTTTTGTTTATTTTGATTGAATGAATAACAGTAAGCTTAAAATCGGCGAAAAATTGCTTTGTGACGAAAACGGTTTCTGTTCACCCGTGTTTGTTATATATAAGGCATTCTTTCGCAATATAGATCTAGCTTGATATTTCTTGTAACCAAATGTAATAAATCAGTTATATATTTACTTACCAATCGATTGTTATTCCATATCTGTTTTTCATTTAAATGTTAACAAAAAACAGAAAGTCAATTCCACTTTTCACTCCCTTTTGAGATATCGAACTTATACGTCATTGTTTGACAAAAGCAGTGACGTCACTGAGTCATGTATATTTGAAGATGAAAGAAACGCGGTCGTTCATGTTTTGAACAAATAAATCTTTTTAAACAATTTTAAAATAATTTGAAAGGTTAAAAATAACAATAAGACAGTTTTATTGATTGAAACAAATAAATGCAAGACAAAAATGTATCTTATTCGATTTGTTGAAACCGGATGTACGCAATACAATTTAGACGGGTTATCTTCCTTTTGATTGTGTGTAAAAATAATGTCACCACTTTTAGATAACCAGTTTAAAAAACGGAGGAAAGATAAGTGTCCAATGAATAAGTATTCAGGGGAGATAAATAGCATCGCGAAAATAGGTGACGCGTGGCAAACAAAAAACCAGTCGCATCATATGTGTAATTTTTTGTTGTTTTGTCTAAATTTCCAAATGTATGAACGGTCAACGCCCGCTACGCGGGCTTTTGCCCGTATTATATTATATAGTCTATTGACAATGCTGAATATATAGAAAACGGTTTAACCTATTACAACCAACATGTCAACCGTCAAGGTCACAGGTGCTTGAAACATGTCATTCGCTTGAAACATTAAAACAGGCACTTGCTCAGAGTTTGTTAAAACGTGATGTACACATACGTTTATAATATATATAATGTAGTCTTTTGACGGTGCAGACATTCAAGAACACAGTTTTACCTGATGCAACCATGCAAGTTGGTATGATGGTTACTTTAGATGAAAGTGGACCATACTTGAGGTCACCAGGTCAAAAGTAAAGAGCATAGGTTCTCGTAAAGATCATAGGTGTTCGTATCATGAAATTTGCTTAACGAAAAATAACAATTTCATGTTTTATAGGTTCAACTGCCAGTTCTTGTGTGTAAATACCAAGTCATAGTTGGCCTGTTGAAATTCTCTCCAGAAAGGTAGTTTTAATACCAACCAGCCTAATGTGAAAGGCTGTCGTTTGGGTTTAGCTGTTGGCCGGTATTTGGTGATGTAACTTTTTCCAAACAGATTATTTTCATAAAAAGCTGGGAGTCACAAGAGTTGGTTTTAGGCACGCACATGACACGACAATCGAAAACATTAGACAACATTTACATTTTAATCATGAAAACGTTTTTTTTTTTCCAATATATATTAATGCTAAATGATGCACAGGTAATTAGATAAATTATAATCAGTTTGTTTACAAATAATAAAAAAACGTTATTCAAATATAACTTTGATTCAATTAAAATAGCACTATAACTATATTCACACATGTATTATCTCTTAAATATGTGAGTGAGGGTGAGGGCATTCCACTCCACTCCGTACATAGTTTGCAAGCACTATATGCAAATTATAACAAATTTGAACCAGTTGATCATCAATAGCTTCAACATTAAAATAAATACAAACATTATTTGTGAGGGTCGATGGCATCCCAGTCCACACCGTACATAGTTCGCAAGCAATGTTTTCATATTATATCACATTTTAAAGCTTTTATATCACAATACAAACAATATTTGTTTAACAAATAATTGACTATACATGACTTCCTTTAGTCCCTTATCACAGCAACTGCAAAAGAGCTAATACGTGTTCCCTATCATTACTTTGACATTTACATAGTTAATTTGATTAAGTACATGGAAATACAAGGACATATATGATTTAGCTGCTTTTAGAGTGGGTATAGTTTCGTTCATTTTACAATTTAAATAAACATTTTGATCAAAACAACTATTTAACTTAAGGGTCTATTTGTATAAGCATGTCCCAATAGAAACGGGGGCATATTCAAAATGTTTGAAAAATGACAAAATCCAGAAAAAACAATTATGTTATTAACTTATTGACATGCTTAAATTCCCCAAATATATGTTCTATAGTTCACTGCGGGGAATCACGTGGTTTTATTTTGATATGGAACACGGAAAATGGCGGCGTCATTGTCTCGGTAAGAGTAACTTTTTTGCTTCTCGTACTTTAATTCGAAATGTAAGCTTGAAATGATGTAGCCTATCATATGCGGAATCGAAATCCGCGTGTAATGATATCTTACTTTTCTAAATTAACTACCTACTTTTCTCATATACCCTTTGAATTTATATCAAAGTGAATTATTTTAAATGATAGTTTCACGGAATGAAGGCATTGTGTCATACATTTCATAAAATAAACATAGGTAATACCATATTATTGCAGTAGAAATTTGAGAAACATTATTTGGAATATTTACGATATTCTGAACGGCTTACCACTTAATATGTAAATAAATAAACGCGTAAATAAAAAAATGATATGTTTCACGGAATAAAATATGTATGATATGTTTCACATAACATTTGTTAAAGAGCTTGTTAAATATTTATTTTCAGACTTGGGTTGTGTCGAATTTGCGGCAAGGCTTTTCGCAGCGCCTTAGGGTAAAGCGATCATGAAAGAAAACATTCGGGGGTTAGGCCATACAAATGTTGTGGACGGATGTTCTACAGCAAAACAAATTTAACAAGGCACATGTAAGATGGTATTGTGAATATTTGTCATTTTCAGAAAAGTGAGTGAGAAAAACAGTTGGTATTTAGGCACAAATGACTATCCCCCAATTGTATTTTATTACTGTTTATAGCCGATTATTGCGACACATTGCAACCAAAATTGTTTTGAAAACGTAAAATATTTACGTTACCATTCTTGCAATTGCTGATGATGGCTCTTGAGAAATGTACATACACATCGACAACGCACGGAATGTATACTCAATTGGTACGAAGCATTTTCGAAAAAGAAAACCCAAAACACCAGGTTTATTCGATATTGTTTTGTCATTTATGATCCAAAAAACGTTTGACATGTTAAGATGGATCGATTTCATGTCGGGACAGGAGTTTAAAAACAATACTCAAACTTCGTTGCACCGTTTTTATTGGAGGATGTGACAAATCTTCTAAAATAGCAAAAGTTTAAAAACATTCGAATTGAATCAATTTAAATCTACTATCTTTTGCGTCATGAAACGTAAGTCACCCTATAAAAAATGAAAAACTTGACCAGTTGTTTAATGTTTTTTTACAGCAATGTTTTGTATTAAACTACAGGAATGTGAGGCACCCAAGTCCAACGTGTAGATCTCTTGTTTTTCCTTGTATGTTTTCTTATGCAAACTGGTCTTTACTTTCCTGTAGGTGCGCAGCACATAACAAAACTTAAGATTTTGCCTGCGAGACATGTGGGAAGTCTTTAAAGGCAGACCTAAGTGCGTGACACACCATCAAGAAGCGACGTTTAAATGTGACACATGCGGGCATCAAATGAATAGAAGAGACCAATATGATGATCACATGGCTATGCATCTTGGGGCCAAGAATCATGCATGCAATTGCAGAGAGACATACACTCACAAGCCGAATGTGTATAGGCATCAGAAATTTTGCAAACATGATTAAAAGGGAAATACTAATGCAGTTGCAAGTAATAATACGCAATCAGCTAAAGAAAACGCTTAGACGCGAGTTGTTTACTTTGCTTTTCAAGTTTTTGATTGTGCAACAAATTTTAAGCCAATGTATAGTAAGTGATTTATTTTAATTGATCGTATAGGTGCAATTTGTACACAGCCATATCGTCATGGTTATCCTCAGGGAGCGTGATACGCTTTAATGACCTGTTAATTTTTTTATTTCATTTTTTGAAGGTGATTATGGTGATTTTGTTGTGATTTTTCAACCTTTTCTCATGATTAACACTGTGATTTAATTTAATTATCTGTGATAGTGATGATTTGTGAACGCATACACGCAAATCCATGTTTGCTATTATTGTTTTGAAATAAATAAATCAACTAAGCGTTGTGTTATTGTACAATCATTTAGAAACAGCAATTTATAAGACATCCAAATTACGGCGGCAGTTAACATTTGAACACCTTAACTAAGCCCACACCCGTTTGAACGTATAGAATTTAATCTTGCATATTGAGAACATGACAATGTTACAAAATTCGCTTGTATGCAAGAAAATATATAATAACATACCAGCATTAAATTGAGAATTTGTTCAACATTTGGTTTAATATTCACAACACACTTCTTTGATATCCAATATCGAAGGGAAATTTTCATTCATAGCAATTCACACATTAATCAATATGCTGCATCGGCGGCTATGTCTCAAATTCTATGGTATGTGATAATAACTTAAACAACGCTTATATAAGACGTAGGAATGACAAACACAATGTGAATAAAATTGTACCCTGATTTTCAATAGTTTTAATTTATGAAACAAACAGCCGTTTCTGAAAATTGTCAGATCAAAATTATTTCTACTGTCATACTGTCGTTTATTTCCATTAATTAATGCCCATCTTATCAGATGGCAGGATTTTTTACTCATTTCTCGCTTTTTCCAAACGTACACCGAGAGACCCGAGCTTTGAAGACGTCCGTGAGGAAGACACTGTGCCAATCTTCTTTCTTCCCTTTTGATCTTTTTTTCGAACACAATCAAACACGTGGTTTCTGAAGAAAACAAAACGTAAAATTCAGAATGGTTGCATTGTACAGTTCTAAAAAGCCCGTTTTAAATTGAAGGATTGCAATCGATTCTTAAAGCATATTATTCAATATTTCCATTTTTATTCAATTGTAATTTTGACTTAACCCAATCCATGAACACCCATGTGAACACAATCTTTTTTCTATTCTTACATTATTCGGTTTTATTTGAAAATAGACGACTATTCTATAAAGAAAATTTGTAGATTTTGCCATAGAATACATGTTATATCTTTACAATGGAACGCTGTAACGGGGCAAAACGGATGTGCCTTCTATGCAGATTCTGCAGTGATCTGGTTGCTCAAATACGATTTCCTCGGACTCTTCTGCAAGGTTGTAGAAGTGCGAGCGGCTCGTGCGGTAGGAGAAACATCTGCGAAAATTAAGCATCATACGCATATTAAACAAAATGCACTAATGTTAGATATTCCATTTTTAAGATAAAACTTCCAGTAAAGTGAAGATACGGTCGCAGTTAATGTATGTGTTAATTTTTACGCCATTTTCAACACACGGTCCATCATACGTATCACGGCGGCCAGTTAACCTAACCGCACTTAGTCCCGGGCGTAACCGGTACTATGTGCTGACACTTATACTAGTAACTGAGAAAATATCCGACGTTTTATTTCTCGCCTTTAGACAATACGTGAAACATATCAAACAATTAACGTGAAACATATCATTAATTTGTATTCCGTGAAACATATCATTTTGTTTTGTGATTTATTATGCAGAAATGCAGATAATGCCAAGTTTTCAGACTCTCAGACAATTTGTTTGTAATATTAAGAAAACCTGGTTTATATTTAATAAAAAAAATGATTTGAGGAATGTCAATATATAAATCATAATTGTGAAGAATTCATTTAAATCCATGAAAACTATCACTGTAATGCATTCGCATGTATACGAATTCAAAGTGTAAGCGAGAAAATTTCTCAGTAATATATGAAATGTAAGGTTACATTACACGCGGAATTCGATTCCGCATATGATAGGCTACATCTTAACAAGTTAAAATCAAACATTTAGGTACAACAAGAAAAAATAATACTCTTGCCGAGACAATGCCGGCGCCATTTTTCGTGTTCCATATCAAAATAAAACCACGTGATTCCCCGCAGTGTAGTTTCACATTCAGTTTGATAAAAGGTACAGTTAGTCGAAGTGGTATTTCCAATTTTGAATAAGAAGAATTATGATCCTATTATTCTTTGTACAATTCTATATTGAAACCACTGTAAATTGATATCTCGTGTAATATAAAAAGGCATAGAACAAAATATGGTGCCATTCGTTCAATATTTGGTAATTATATCATACATTGGTTTTGTACCCCTTGTATTTATTAAGATGGACCGTACGCTCATGGGAATAAAAGGCTTCATAAAACAGTTGTCAGTAGAGCATATCAGCTTATTTAATATTGTAACTGCATTAATATATTTTTTTAACATTTTGAACCAAAGATATAAGAAAGTTCAAAGTTTATTAGTTCTCACTCATAATTCAGAAACATAAACCTCGAAGAGGTATACGGGAATAACCAATAAGGTTTGCAAAATAAATGTGATGCGAAATGGGGATTGGGACTTTTGTTACTTTGATGACAACTTGTCAAAGTGCTCTTACAGCTTTCCGGTACATCGGATGCTTTGTAGACCCTGAAGTCCGTATCCTACCTATCCTGCTCCCTCGATCGAATTCAAACTCGCCGATAGAGTGCGCCGCTCGCTGCCGTGGCTACCTTTACAGCGGCACGGAGGTCAGAAAATAGGGGGTGTCAGCATAGTCATCAAGCATTTTTTATCTGAGCATTGCGGTAACAACAACCACTGTTCACTCATACATCATTGTGTTATTTTTAATAGACTACAATTTATATCAGTATACAGAGGCAAAACTGTGCACTGTTTGCACGAAGAACTGTATCCCAATGTTTTAAAAATACAACTTTCTCAAGAACTTTTTTTAAGTTGATATGTATAGTTCTTATAATCTTCCAGTAGGCCAGTTTAACTAAGCAACTTACGCAATAAGACGACATATTCAATTATTTTGAATTCATATAATAATGAATCATTTGTATATTGATGGAGATTAATAGTTTTGAACAGGTTGTTTAATGCCATTAAATACACAAATCAGTGTATTACCGGAAATATATAATTAATCTTATACAATATGAAACAGATATCGTGTGTTAATCATTCTCAGATTTTACAAAGCTTCCATAAATTTCAGTGCAAGTTCTTATTTTGTATAAGGCTATATGCATGAATTGTGTCATTTGATGCCGACTAATCTTTAAGAGATGTGTTCACAGATTTTGGCATGTCTTGAAGTTTGTCATTAAATGTTTTAAATTAATAAATGCAAAATTCAGAACTAAAACGTTATAATATAAAACAAGAATACTTTTAAAGAAAAAAAAACAGTTATCCTCGCCTTGGCTCGAACCACTGACGCTTAGAGTAAAAGGCTATCGCCTAAACCACCCAACCACCCATGCTGCTATGCAAGGCACAGTAGTCTATACTTTATATAAGCATTTCACAAAATAGAATGATAACAACAGAACTCTCCAAATTAGTCAATTGTTTCGCGTGTGTAACGCTTGATAATTTTATCATTTTTTAACGAAGATTATTCGTAAGCAACAAATGTATATTCGGTATAAGTCTGCGTTATTAGTGTGATTTCACTCACAGATTGTCATTGTTCGTTTGCTTTTTGAATATGTGTAATCAAAATTGGAAAATTCTCATTTTGACAAACTGAGCACAAGTCCATTTAAGATTAGAAATAAAATATGTTATGTATTACAATTTTAATTATGATCAAAGCCGATCAATGAATAGAATAGAATAAGTCTAAGAATTGTAAAAGGAGCTCATAAAGAAGGAGGCGCTGTTGATTTTATGGGGCAATACAAAATCAAGCTGAACTGTATTTAAATATGTGTTGTTGTTTTTTAGGCCGGCAATTATTGTTTTTGTGGAGAATATCTGATCGCTATGATCAGGCCAGATTCGGAATGTAACAGTGTGTGTCCTGGTGACAGCAGCAAGAAATGCGGAGCAGGAGCGAGGATTAGCGTCTACAGCAACATTCACTGTGGTAACATGTTGTACTTGTATTATAGGCCCCTCAGATACGTCGCAGTGGGTGTGTTTTAGAATCACCATGTTAATCTTTCTTATGTCTGTGGCTTTCTCTGTCTGTGAACAAAGACGATGCAAAACTCGTTAACATTTATCTGTTCGTTGTGACATGAAGTTATGCCTTGCTAGAAGTACTCTTACACTAAATACATCATTCAAACCATTATTCCTTTTTTATATGAGGTTGTACGTTCGCAATTGCCCTTATACTACCATTAATAATGTGATCTGTTATCCTTGTGAGCTCATCTGTGCAATGCGCAAGTGGAAATTTTGGAACCGCCCTTTGTCCGTCGTGCGTTGTCTATAGGCAGTCGTCTGTATATTTTAAAATCATATTATATGAAACTGTAAGGGTCACGGGTTTGAAATTTGGTTAGTAATATTATATACCGTGGTTCTGAACTGCGTTTGTTTAAATCATGCCTTTCCTGTCAAAATTTTCCACAACACAGGGGTCACAGGATCTATATAGACTTATATAGTAAAATAACTATAAATATCTTCTTGTCTCAAAATACAAGTCCAAAAGCTTTGATATTTGATATGCAATATCAGATAGATGTAATGTACAAAGTCTGTTCAAATCATGGTATCAATCTGGTATCAAAACTGGCTTTGCAATATGGGTCACGTGATTAGTGGTAAATTTATTAAATATCTTACCTAAAACAACATGTCCCAGACGTTTGATTTTTGGTAAATTCACAAAGTGGTCATATGCAAAGTTTCTTCAACGTCCCTGCTGTCAATACTGGTGCCATGGGCAAAATGATTTATATAATTATACTTGTTTTTTTTATTACTTAAACAAATCTTCTCTGACACTGCATGCATCAGTGCTTTAATATTGGGTAGTTCATCTCGCACAGTGGTCCTCTACTTATTTTGTTAAAATCATGCCACATGGGGCAAACCCGGTCAACTGATTTATGAAGACCAATGTAGCAATATTATTAAAAAGATTCTTTTCTGAAAACACAGGACCCAGAACTTGTATATTCGTTGTGTTACATCAGATAGTGTATAAATGTATAAATGTTGTAAAGAACAGGTCACAGGGATCAACACTGGCCACGCCCCATCACACAGGTGAGCAATCTATGGGGAATATTATTTCATATCGATACCTCTTATCCTCGTGATGCGTCGCTAACAATGTTACTCACTTATAGTTCCATGAACACATGTTATCGTCAGACAAAAATTGCAAGAAAAGCCTTTTTCGACGCGAGATTCTCACTCGTGTAAATTATTGTATGAATATTGAGCAACCAAATTAGATTTCTATTATGTAAAAGAACTATAACACGGTTTGATTATAGTTTCTTTTGCAGCCCCGCCTCATTGACAAAGAGAAGCGCCGTTCACACTCAACGCTGAGTGAGCTGCAACGAACAACCCGAAGGACTATCTTTGCTTTTTGAAAACGTTTGCTGTAGTTATTTCTATATGACATTATTTACTATCCCTTTACTGACTGCCTGATTAAAGAGTGTTTGCATTCTTTTTTGCTGAAAAGTGTCAACAAGGATGTATAGGATATTGTTACGTTGAAAAAACAACAACTTTAACTCAGACACATAAACCTGATTTTAATGACACTTTTAGAATACATATGCATCAATGCCATACGTATGAAAATGATTACACATATATATTTCTCTATGTTAATTTATTATGTCAATAAAAGCTTTCTTCTGCGAATCAGTGTGTCATTATTTTATTTATTGTTTTTCTGTATTAACACGTTAGTTTCTTCGTTCGAAACAAACGTAATCGAAATACAAAATATGTAACAACAACAACATTAACTGTCATGAAACAAAACACTTGAGATACAAACAAAACACTAGAAATTAAATGTTATGAAACCATTTCTTCATCGTTCCAGAAGTTGATCAGACACAACCAAATCGTTAACGTATGGTCCTCACCAAACAAACTCTGTTCAGACCCCTATACGTTACTTGCCATTTGCAACACACAACTTTAGGGGATGCTTGACAGAAGACGCAAATGGTGACCCGATTATTCAAGAGCAATAATCACGACTGTGTGACTAGGCTTTCTGGATGAAACAAATCAAATTTAGTTACCATCGCAATCAGTCGTTATAAACATCACAATGCAAACACATTCCCAAATTAGTATGTTGATGTATAAACAAACGTTTGCCAAAACAACGCGATTCACTTTGTATGTGTTCTACAAATCTCGAAAAACGTGTCTTTTCAGATTAAACACATCTAAACAAAACTATATTCTAACATACCAATACGTGTTTTTGCGCTTATCCAAATCAAGGTACCCTCTTTAATGTACCGATACAATTAGAATGTGACCGTACCAGTTCAAAATATGCGCACCTTGCCTCTCGACATATGTCAGATTCAAGACAGACGCATGCTTAGCGTAGCTCTTCCAATGGTGCAGCTCAAGTTTCACGTCATGTGTATCAGGAAAGAAGTATCAATATATGGTTTATTCTGTTATTTTCTTTCAAAGTTTCAAAACATGCTTGCATGACAAATGTTTCATACCAACTGACAAACATAAAACCACACAATAGACAACGTGATTGAAGTTACGAAAGTTACTAGAATGTCAATCAACGTCTTGAAAATGTAGTGGGCGGTTTGTTTTACTTGAATCAATATGTCAAAAGTTGTTGTTCGTTTATAATAACTCTTTATCTTATACGTTGTTGAAGCAGGAAAGAATAATCTCATAAAATGATGTTTGACAGAAATAGTTTTTACTGAACGTCCAGTAATAAGATAATCTTACATGTTAAACGACTGACATGTTTATACAGTCCAACCTGACGTAGCGGTCACCTTAGTATAGTGGTCACCCAGCGTTCAGACTAGAAAATCAGTCTTTATTACACCAGAGTATAACGGTCACTTGCCATAAGCGACTTGTGGCCATTATAATTCACGCGGAGAGCCCTTAATTACGTGTGTTACACGGTAACGAGGCTGTCATGTCGAGGTGCAAAGTAATCACTCAAATCGATCTGCGATGTTGTCTCTTACGTCTGACGTCAAAGCCTATATTCTGCGGTTAAAAAATCTGATATATGCCGCCAATTGTGAGAAAAAATAATATGGTGTTGAGAAAGTTTGTATTTCTGGGATAATTACGCGCAATCTTCAAAGTAAAATATAGCATAGTATGTAAAACTTTTTAAATAATTATCGCTCATTGAATGTTTAAAATCAGTTATTGACTAGGTAGTCATTACATTATTAACTGTAAATAACATTCCGGATCAATCTTTAACTTTTCGAACACGTCAATTTTGCATGCAATGGGATTTATACATACATCTGAGCTTAAAACGAGCAGGCAGCCAAGTGTGTGAATCTGTTTAATTATGGAACAAGTGAGAATTATTTATGTAGTTTAAATAATTGTTATAAACACATGTTACTTAGTTAAGTTTTAAGATTTGTTCTCAGTTATCGTACATGAAGTCCTTAATAATCAAAGCACAAACGCAACTGCAGGTGTTCCTAATTATGTAACATAGTGCAAAAATAAATCATGTTAATTAATAGCTCGAATTTAAAAATAAACTGAAGGCTTTGAACAGGTATAATCAGAGCTCCAGATAAGGATTTAGTCTACAGGGTATTTTACCCCCTGAAATTATTGTTAAAGGGTATTTTACTCCTTTGTTTTAGCCATAAAGGGTATTTCGGAATTTTGAGGTGTATTTTCCATGTCCATAGAAAACTGACATAGTACATGGCGTGTTAAATCTTGAATTATTATTATTTGTTAATTCATAAATGCAAACATAATAAATTATCAATGATTATATGAACAGACTTTCTTTAAAATATTCAACTTACATGTGTTGTATCTCTGTCTTGATTGGGTCTTTCTTGCATATAGTATTCATGTAGTACACCACGAACGCCATTTCGCAATTAAACTAAGTTATGGCACTGCTTGTGCAATGAAAAATAAAGTCACACTATATGTGGTCTATGCAAGTTAACAATAAACTTCTACAACAATGAGATCGCTTAAAATTATTTAAAAAATTCTAGAAGCATCATAAGATTTATCTCTAATGGCATATTGTAATATACAATTACTTCCTGCAGGAACCGCTGTTCGATTGAAACGTCCCTTTTTCGAACCTAGAACACAATGGGCCGCCATTTTTATTTCAAGGTTCTTTTGATTGACTTACTTTTGATTCAAAGGTTAACTTACACTAAACCCTTAACAGGATTATTTGTTTAACCGGTTACGCACTTTAATCGATCAAAAATGTGTACCGCGATTTGTATTGCGTAATGTTACGCACTGCGCCGATTTTTAAAGCGTTTTTTTAATTTTTCAATGCGTAAATACGCAGATACGCATCTTATCTGGAGCTCTGGGTATAATGATATAATTATTTATTTCAAACCTGATCTGGTTGAAGCGCTGAATCAATCACCACAAAATTATTATATAAGCATTCATTGGCGAAATTATTATCACGTTATTGTACTCTGTGTTAGTAGTAGTAGCGATAGTAGTAGTAGTTATAGTAGAAGTAGTAGTAGTAGTAGTAGTAGTAGTAGTAGTAGTAGTAGTAGTAGTAGTAGTAGTAGCAGTAGTAGTAGTAGTAGTAGTAGTATGGTAGTAGTATGGTAGTAGTAGTAGTAGTAGTAGAAGTAGTAGTAGTAGTAGTAGTAGTAGTAGTAGTAGTAGTAAGAAGAGGAGTAGTTGTAGTAGTAGTAGTAGTAGTAGTAGAAGTAGTAGTAGTAGTAGTAGTAGTTGTTGTTGTAGTAGTAGTGGTAGTAGTCGTAGTAGTAGTAGTACTAGAAGTAGTAGTAGTGGTATTATTAGTAGTAGTAGTAGTAGTAGTAGTAGTAGTAGTAGTTGTTGTCGTAGTAGTAGTAGTAGTAGTAGTAGTAGTAGTAGTAGTAGTAGTAGTAGTAGTAGTAGTAGAAGTAGTAGTAGTAGTAGTAGTAGTAGTAGTAGTAGTAGTAGTAGTAGTAGTAGTAGTAGTCGTAGTAGTCGTCGTCGTTGTCGTAGTCGTCGTAGTCGTATAGTAGTCGTAGTAGCTGTCGTAGTAGTCGTAGTAGAAGTAGAAGTAGTATTCGTAGTTGTCGTAGCCGTAGTAGTCGCCGAAGTCGTCGTAGTCGTCGTAGTAGTAGTCGTAGTAGTCGTCGTCGCCGTAGTCGTAGCCGGTAGTCGTCGTCGTCGTCGTCGTCGTAGTCGTCGTCGTCGTCGTAGTAGTCGTAGTCGTCGTCGTCGTAGTAGTCGTCGTAGAGTCGTAGTAGTCGTAGTAGTAGTCTAGTCGTCTCGTCGTCGTAGTCGTCGTAGTCGTAGAGTCGTAGTAGTAGTAGTAGTAGTAGTAGTAGTAGTAGTAGTAGTAGTAGTAGTAGTAGTAGTAGTAGTAGTAGTAGTAGTAGCAGCAGCAGCAGTTGTAGTAATAGTAGTAGTAGTAGTAGTAGTATAAGTAGTTGTAGTAGTAGTAGTAGTAGTTGTAGTAGAAGTAGTAGTAGTAGTAGTTGTAGTAGTAGTATCCGTAGTAGTCGTAGTAGTAGTAGTAATAGTAGTAGTAGTAGATGTTGTAGTAGTAGTGGTAGTAGATGTTGTTGTAGTAGTAGTAGAAGTAGTAGTAGTAGCAGTAGTAGTAGTAGTAGTAGTAGTAGTAGTAGTAGTAGTAGTAGTAGTAGTTGAAGTAGTAGCAGCAGTAGAAGTAGTAGTAGTAGTAATAGCGATAGCAGTAGTAGTAGTAGTAGTAGTAGTAGTAGTAGTAGTAGTTGTAGTAGTAGAAGAAGAAGAAGTAGTAGTAGTAGTAGTAGTAGTAGTAGTAGTAGTAGTAGTAGTAGTAGTAGGAGTAGGAGTAGTAAGAAAAGTAGAAGTAGTAGTGGTAGTAGCAGAAGTAGTAGTAATACTAGTAGTAGTAATAGTAGAAGTTGTAGTAGGAGTAGAAGTAGTCGTTGTAGAAATAGTAGTAGTAGTAGTAGCAGTTGTTTTCTCTTTATTTCATATCAGACATGAACAATGGCAAGGTATTCAGCTATGTATTGTTAAGTATCTCGTACAATTATGATGTGATAGTCGGCTATAAATGCAGATAACATCCGTTTAGGGAAGTTATTTTTATTCAATAATAATAAAACAAATACAACAGCTGGGAAGTTAAGTATCACGATATTGATTTTATAAACGCTACAAAACAGGAAGGTTTTTCAGGTAAATCTTGCAAAGGTTCACATGACAGAGATCTAAACACGCAATCTGAACAATTCAATGTTAAGGGGCATACCATATTAAACAAAACAAAAATAACTTTTTTATTAACATGACAGCTTTTATACAATTTTATATGTAGCATCACGAAGTACAAATAACTTCCTTCACCCTGATATGTGTGTGACAAAACGAACTTCAATTATCATAAACTGAAGCGAGTGTTTTGAAAAATCCGAACAATGCTTTTAAATAATGTAATACTTAAGTACACTAAGCCTCTAAATCCTTGATAAAGTAACGATTGTTGACAACATTCCTTATTTGGTTAACTGTATAAATGCAACGCAGGTGGTAAAGAGCTTGAACATGAGTGACAGTACTTTTAAAACAGGATTCAAAGGAGTAATAAAGACATGTAAACGAGTATTCAGTGATTTATTTTGCCGTGCGTCCCGCGTGCCAGACGCACGTTTTTTTCTGGAGACGCATCATTCTCAAACATGTGCGTTCTCGGGACGCATTGTTTAAAAACTCAGATTTTCAACATCGTCAAAGTTGTACATGATACAGAGTTCGATTCGTGGATATAAGCAAAACACATGTCAACACCGTTGTGAAAAGTAGAACGGAAGTCATATTACTACATCGGGAATGTAGTCCGCGTATTTTGATTGGTTGAAATATATCAATTATCCAATCAGGTACGGCGTTTTATTAAAAGTTCGTTGGACGATTAATTGGCTGTCCCGGATGGTAAACAAAGAAAATGCGACCGAAAAAGGTTTTCGAAATTGATCCTCAACAATTTAAACTCGCTGTGTAGATATTTATCGATAACGCGGCCTCGATGTAAACCATGTGGTTTAGATATGAAGAATAAACGGCGGAGTTATTATTTATATAGTAAAGCGATGTTATTATACTTTTCTGGATTAATTGATCTGTGTTGTTTTTTCTAAAGTGACAATTAAAATTTGCAAGTTCTGAAATAAATAGCATCTTTTATTTTTATATGGTACATACATATAGTGATACAGATCGTACAGTATTCTGTTCTATGTTACGTAGAATGTAAACACATATAACAACACAGACATCTGCTGTTTATACTGCAGGATGTGAGAGGGTTTTTTCTATACAGAATAAGGTCTCTACCAAATTCAGGAACAGGTTAACTGTAGGGAAACAAGACAAACTTTTGAGGGTGAAGTTGTGCAATTTTGCCCGGAATGAATTTGTGGAAAAAGCTCTCCCTGTTTGGAGAAAAAACAAGGCGAGAAGGCTATACACCTTAAATATAGTATGAGTGTTGTTACACTAAATCTGTATTGAAGTTGTAAACCTTTTGACCAAAGGAGAAATTGTATTTTGTCACATTGTTTGAAAGGGCTAATTTTGACTAAAAATTATAAACACTAGTCATCCAATTTATTAAAAGTCTAGTCAGTCCAAATTGTTAAAGATGTTCAAAGTTCTCTGTTTTAGATGTTATATCTTTCACTGTTTGTTATTAAAAGTAAAACAAATAAAGATTTTACTTGCTATAAACCTATTTCTGTTTTTAGCTGTAACATTGCATAAAAGAGCCCCTGGCTAATTTACGAATTTACAAAGACACAATTCATACAATATTATAACTAAAGGACCACAATGGAAATAAGGGTTTAATTGCAAACACTTTATTGTGCAATCCTTAACGTATAATGTTGATTGACATGGCTTTGTTTATACATGCAGGTTGTTTTTTATTACTTAATGTGTGTATATAACATGCTGCCATGTAAATCTATGCATTTTATGTTGAAATAAATCTATCTATCTATCTATCTGGGACCCATTGTTTTCAGTTTGGACCCATTGTTTCAAAATATTCGAGTCTCATGGACTCATTGATGTAGATTTCAAAATGAATCACTGAGTATTACTACAATTGGGCAAAAAAAATGATGAGTTAAGGCATACAAGATTAACGCATCACTACCATTGTTATAATTAATTGCGTAATTACATTTTTTAATACTTAATACTACAATTATAAATTGCACTTTTTAATATGTCATTTTTGTAATACGAGCTTATGTTACATGTTGTATATCGTTGATTGTAAATAAATTATTCCCCATCGAGAAATAAATACAAATAAGCATTATGAGCCCTTTAAAAAGGGTATTATTAGTTGCTAAACGATACAACTTTTAATTGTATAGTGTGCATACGTTTTTGCTTGAGTTTGACTTAATCACATAGATTTTTATAACGATCTATAACGAATACTTTTAGCTTTATAAGAAAACATTTTTCGATGGACAGTTATCAGTTTCTAACTCGGCCGAGACACAATAAGAACAAATGTTCTGATTGAGTTTTATTATAGTTTTTTTTTCAGATCATGCGATCTCTACAATCTTAATAATGTTTCATTATTAAACTCTTAGGAAAACTGTCCAGCAACCTGCCGGCCATTTTTCCAACGGACCAAAATTAATTTCAAAATGTATCGAGATATATAGAGAATAACAGGTTACTGTCCCATCGTTTTGTAAAATATCAGGCGAGGCTTAGAATAATATAACGGCGAGGATTGCAAAACACTCATTTTTTTAAATTTTAAATGTACGGATACCCGCTGATTTTGCATATCCGGCTTTTACACGTTAACATACATGTAGCAAATGGCGTTCGAAAAGACGACACGAACAATTGCTTATTTTAAACATTGTATATAAAAAAACAAGTTGTTTGCACTACGAATAGGGAGAGTACACCCGCTTTAATTATAAACGTCTTGAATTGGAGATCAGATATGGACTGCAGCGACAAATTTAATCGAAGAACACACATCACCAAATAGTTTGGAGACGCCATATTGGAGATGTGTATTGAAATTGACATTTTGATGATGGTGTAAAATATTGACATAAGCGTGTTAAATCGTGTGTTTTAATAGTTGAGGATTAATATACAGTTATCATTTGTGTTGACTTTCTGTGAAACACTTGCGAGTGCAATGACTATATCGATATTTATTTTCCCATTTAAGACGTCATTTAAATTGGGTAGTGCGGGCTGTGGTGATTTTAAAAAAATAAACGTTTTTGTGATTTATGACTTTAAAATAGAATGAAATATGTACGTTCTTTGTAACAAATTGTTTGTTTTGTTGAACCTGATTCATGTTGATAGAAATTGTTGTCTTTATTGCAAAACCCACGTAACTCAAAATATTGACTGATATAAGAACTTCCTGTTGACCATGATATATATCAGACAATGTACTATCAGGCAGATATCAATGCTGTGTTATGATAAAATTTGGACGAATGTTATGAGTAAGTTTCATGAATATATGACAATAAATGAGACTTGTATAGTGTGTTCAAGGTTTTTGATACAATTGACCTAGTCACCTTGTTTTTTACCCAAGGTGAATCTGTTCTTAATTTGGCCGATATGTTATGTGAACATGGCTGCCATGTTTTTAAATGGACCCCGAATAATTTTCGAACTCGGTCGATATATCATTGGCGCAAATGCTGAGATACAGTTTCATGATAATTTTGAAAAAGTGACTAATAGAGTGTATATATATATATATATATATATATATATATATATATATATATATATATATATATATATATATATATATATATATATATATATGAGCCGTGTCACGACAAAACCTGTATTCGTGACATCAGTTATGGCGTTTGTAAATTCTCTGTAAAGTGACGTCAACATTTTTTATAATTTGCGCGATTTCGTCATCACTGAAACATGTGAATCTGTGTAGCTGTTTTGGGCAGTTTTGTATTTGTGAAACATCGTTAAAGGGATCTTTTCACGCTTTGGTAAATTGACAAAATTGAAAAAAGTTGTTTCAGATTCGTAAGTTTTCGTTTTAGTTATGATATTTGTGAGGAAACAGTAATACTGAACATTAACCATGCTCTAATATAGCCATTATATGCATCTTTTTACGATTTTAAAACCTAAAAATTATAAAGCGTTGCAACGCGAAACGATTGAATAATTTGGAGAGTTCTGTTTTTGTCGTTAAATTTTGTGAAACTACGAAGATTGCTTATATAAGGTATAAAATACGACAATGATGTATACTCGGCGGAATAGCTCAGTAGGCTAGAGCGTTTTTACTTCAGGACTCTGGCAGAACTCCAGGGGTCACTGGTTCGAAACCTGCTCCGGGCAATGTTCTTTTCCTTTTTTTAAATTTTTTCTTGATTTTTTACTGGAGCTTTTACGATCCAATGTTTAAATTTATCAATATAAAGCATTTAATGAATAAGTTAAAAAAATGCCAAAATCTGTGAAAAGGCCCCTTTAATATGAAATGAAGTGATATGGATAATAAAATAGAAGTAAGTTATATATTTTATTATTAGCTATTTGCAAAAAATTGTTGATCTAAATATTTAATAGAATATAGTGAACTAGACGTGTTTACAAATTAACCACCATGTTAAACGTTGTTAAGATATTCAGTGAATAAAATTTTTATATTTACGGTAGTAGAACTTTTCAGACTAAAAGTTTGTTATTTTTTTATTTGTACATGAATTGTTGTAAGAGTTTATCCCAACCTTTAAAGGCAACCATGGGGTTACACATAATAAGGCGTCCAATTTTTTGTATGTCCAATAACCCGACCGTTTTTACCTCCTTGTGCCGATCCTAAAGGCTAAACAGTTTTTCTAATTCGGAGCAAAATAGTATTTGTTAGTATTTGTTATCGATGTTTATTATAAACTCGACCATATTTTCTAAATTATTATTTGTCCAACTTCTGTATAGATTTTAATAGATTTGCATGCAGGAAATGATATTGCATAGAATTTTGGAAGATTTTTGTCACTTATTATCCTTGTTTCGGTAGGAAATAGCTTGTATGTCGCACATATAGATCTACATTGTCTCCTATCATTCAATCACTGAGTCTGTAATTTCGCGTATAGAAACACGTATC